>NW_006160212.1:617413-651011 GCF_000334495.1 Tupaia belangeri chinensis
CTGCCGCCACCGAATTTTTTTTTTTTTTTTGAGAGGTTTTCGCTATAGGTCACATTCCTTTGCCAGACAGACAGAGAGAGACATAGAGACAAAAAGTGAGAAATCACCCCCCAGGGGGGATGGTCACGCCGCAGTCCCTTCTCTCCATTCTCCTCTTGGGATCTTGGGCGGGCATGCACACGCGTCCGGCGTGAGTTTTAAGCCACCGGGTCCGGGACGCGAACCGCGATCGACTATGTGGGAGTCCAGCGACATAGCTATTATGCTAACTGCTGGTTCCCCACCCCCCCTTACTCTTAACCTTCTGAGAATTTATAACTGAAGTCCATTTCTTATACAGTACATATAAGTAGGCCTTGCTTTTTTTTTTAAATCCAACATATGTTTACTTTAACATCATATTTAATATAATTGAGAGCCAGCAGATGTCATAGTGGTTATGTCACTGGACTCCCATATGGCCAACCACAGCTCGAGTACTGGACCCAGCAGCTTGAAACTCATGCCAGGTGCCTGTGTATGTGCCCAAAATCCTGATAGGAGAATAAAGAAGAGTCGTAGCATGTCCATTCCCCCGGTTGGGTGATTTCTCACTTTCTATCTCTCTGTCTCTCTCTGTCTGGCTGGCAAGCGCATGTGCTCTAAAGCAAAAATCTCTCTAAAAAAAAAATTAAAAAATTAATCAATTAATTAAATATAAATGATTGAGATAGATAATATTTACTACCTTAGTAAACAGTTACCATAGTAGCTGTTTTTTATTCATTGCTTTAGCTCTATTTTGTTTGTTTGTTTGTTTAATTAGCCAGAGGATGTAAGAGAAAAAGGAAAAAAGTACCCTTTAAATGAGGCATGGTCAGGCCACAATCCTGTCTCCATATCTCTATCCTGCTGGAATTTGAGGAATGCACAGTGTGACAAGCATATTTTTCAAGCCTCCAAGTCCAGAATCAAACCATGAATTGGCCCATTGGGATCAAGTTTCCTTAGCCACCAGGCAATGAAATCAATTCTGTACTATTTTTTTAAACTCCTTCTTTTATGCCTTCTTTGATTATAATTGCACATTTTATATAATTTCATTTTCTCTCTTTGGTATAGTGTTTATACTCAGGAAACAAAACAAGATGCTTTTTTAGAAATTCCTCTACATTTTACAATATGCAGTTTAACATACCTTTACCTCCAAATAATGCTATACTATAGTGCAAGCATATTAAAACAGCATATTCAGTTTCACTCTCTAATTCCTTATAAATAATATTGTAATTTCTTTCACTTATCTGTATGCTATAAACACCTCAGACATTGTGATTATTACTCCCTTAAAGGAATGTTTAGGGCTGACTCCATGGCCTAGTGCTTAAGGAAGCCAGATCCCATATGGTCAACAGAGCAGTTTGAATCTTGACCCTGATGATGTGAAAAACTCACCAAAGTCATAATAGGTTGGAGAAATGGAAGCAAAGGGATTGTGATGGGACCATGCTCTATTGGAGGCTGCTCTTTTCCTCTTTCTCTCTCTGTCTTTCTCTGGGAGCACACATACCCTCTGGTTAAAACAAACAAAACAAAACAAAACAAAAAAAGAAGAAAAAAGAAGAGATGTTTATTTCTTAAGTCAATTAAGATTAATAAAAATAAGGGCTCAGCAGTGTCATGGTGTTAAAGCACTTCTTCAAAAGGTAAGCCCAGAATAAATTTCCCTGGTTCATGTCTGGAGTAAACTGGGCACACATATGTCCATGATCTTGGCTGGCTGAGGCTGGCAATGAGGTGGTTAGGGAGCCACCGGGTCCGGGACGCGAACCGCGATCGACTATGTGGGAGTCCAGCGACATAGCTATTATGCTAACTGCTGGTTCCCCACCCCCCCTTACTCTTAACCTTCTGAGAATTTATAACTGAAGTCCATTTCTTATACAGTACATATAAGTAGGCCTTGCTTTTTTTTTTAAATCCAACATATGTTTACTTTAACATCATATTTAATATAATTGAGAGCCAGCAGATGTCATAGTGGTTATGTCACTGGACTCCCATATGGCCAACCACAGCTCGAGTACTGGACCCAGCAGCTTGAAACTCATGCCAGGTGCCTGTGTATGTGCCCAAAATCCTGATAGGAGAATAAAGAAGAGTCGTAGCATGTCCATTCCCCCGGTTGGGTGATTTCTCACTTTCTATCTCTCTGTCTCTCTCTGTCTGGCTGGCAAGCGCATGTGCTCTAAAGCAAAAATCTCTCTAAAAAAAAAATTAAAAAATTAATCAATTAATTAAATATAAATGATTGAGATAGATAATATTTACTACCTTAGTAAACAGTTACCATAGTAGCTGTTTTTTATTCATTGCTTTAGCTCTATTTTGTTTGTTTGTTTGTTTAATTAGCCAGAGGATGTAAGAGAAAAAGGAAAAAAGTACCCTTTAAATGAGGCATGGTCAGGCCACAATCCTGTCTCCATATCTCTATCCTGCTGGAATTTGAGGAATGCACAGTGTGACAAGCATATTTTTCAAGCCTCCAAGTCCAGAATCAAACCATGAATTGGCCCATTGGGATCAAGTTTCCTTAGCCACCAGGCAATGAAATCAATTCTGTACTATTTTTTTAAACTCCTTCTTTTATGCCTTCTTTGATTATAATTGCACATTTTATATAATTTCATTTTCTCTCTTTGGTATAGTGTTTATACTCAGGAAACAAAACAAGATGCTTTTTTAGAAATTCCTCTACATTTTACAATATGCAGTTTAACATACCTTTACCTCCAAATAATGCTATACTATAGTGCAAGCATATTAAAACAGCATATTCAGTTTCACTCTCTAATTCCTTATAAATAATATTGTAATTTCTTTCACTTATCTGTATGCTATAAACACCTCAGACATTGTGATTATTACTCCCTTAAAGGAATGTTTAGGGCTGACTCCATGGCCTAGTGCTTAAGGAAGCCAGATCCCATATGGTCAACAGAGCAGTTTGAATCTTGACCCTGATGATGTGAAAAACTCACCAAAGTCATAATAGGTTGGAGAAATGGAAGCAAAGGGATTGTGATGGGACCATGCTCTATTGGAGGCTGGTCTTTTCCTCTTTCTCTCTCTGTCTTTCTCTGGGAGCACACATACCCTCTGGTTAAAACAAACAAAACAAAACAAAACAAAAAAAGAAGAAAAAAGAAGAGATGTTTATTTCTTAAGTCAATTAAGATTAATAAAAATAAGGGCTCAGCAGTGTCATGGTGTTAAAGCACTTCTTCAAAAGGTAAGCCCAGAATAAATTTCCCTGGTTCATGTCTGGAGTAAACTGGGCACACATATGTCCATGATCTTGGCTGGCTGAGGCTGGCAATGAGGTGGTTAGGGTGTCTCTGTCTCTATCTTTATGTGTCTCTCTTTCCTTGTCTCTCTCACTTATGGAATAAATAAGCAAACTCAAAAAAAAGATAAAGAAAGAAGAGGCCTACCTACCTTCTTTTTTTCTTTTATGGTACGCTTCCTTCCTTTCCATAATTAATGGTTTTTGACCTATGTTATTTTCCTTTCCCTGAAGAACTTTTTGAATGTTCTTTTAAGGAAGCTCTGATGACAATAAATTCCCTCTGCTTTACCTGAGAAATAAATTGTTTATCTGAGACTTTGTTTCTCTTTTTAGGAATAATAGAATTCTAAGTGAACTTTATTATTATTATTATTATTATTTTATTCCAACATTACAAAGATTTGGCTATACTCTCTCTGTCTCTGCCTGCATAGCTTCTGATGCAATTCTTTCCTTGTTTTTGTAAAGGCACAGGGTTCAACTGTTCAATCTCCCATTAAAATTTTATTTTTGTCTTTGGTTTTATAAAGTTAGAATACAGTATGTCTAGAGTGGTGTGTGAGTGGGTTTGTTTCTAATTCATCTTAATTTTCTTTGAGGTTTTGGGGTCTGTAGTTGGGTTTAATTAATTTTGTTATATTTCTGGTCATCATTTCTTTATATATTTTCTTTGTCCAATTCTCTCCTCTTTCTTATATTTCAAATGTGCATTATTGCCCTATAGTTATTTTATACTTTTACATTTTTTAAGTATTTGTTTTATTCATAAGGACATAAAAGAAAGACACAGAGATAGAAAAGTACCCTCAAGGGACTCACAGATTGCCTAATGGTTATGTCACTTGATTACCATGTAGTCAAACACAATACAAGTCCCGGACCTGGTATCTTAAAACTCATGCCAGGTGCGTGTGTGTGCATGCTCAAAATCCTGAGAGGAAAATGGAGGAGAAGGGATTGTGGCTTGGCCATCTCCCCTGTGGGATAATCTCTTGTTTTCTCTCTCTATCTCTCCAGCAAGCTCAAATGCCCTATAGCAAAAATCCACCCCATAAAAAGGAAAAACACTCTAAAAAAGATCTTGTCTCACTGTGATTCTCTTTTCCCTTCCCCACTTTCCCCAGCACTTTAACAAATCAGGAGGATCTTGGGTGCACATGCATACGCAGTATGTTTCAGGTTAGACAGGCAAGGGATCCAAACGCATGTTTGGCCATATGGCTTCCAACCATGCCTTTTAGGAGGCTGCTGACTACATCACTAGGCTGGGCCATGTTCTTGTATATTATGTTTATTTTTTTCTCATTTCTTTTCTTTGTAACAAACTGGGATTTTTTTTTATTAACTATCTACAAGTTTACTAATTTTTTATTTAGTCGTGTGTGTCCAGTTTACTGATTAATTCCTTGAAGGCATTTTTTATTCTTGCTATTATGCATTTTCTAGAATTTTCATTTGATTCATTCTCATAATTGCTCTCTCTTTTGATATCTGGTCTTGAGTGTTGCCTTTTTTCCAGTAAAGCTTTTAATATAGTAATAATAGCTATTTTAAATCCATTTTCTGATAACTCCAGCATTTTTTCTTTACCTATGTTGATTGTCATGCCTGGTCCAACTTTTGCTCTACATAAGCAAATTTCAGATTCTATACTCTGTAAGCTCTTCTCTCTAACTTACTGGGTGGCTGTTTGCCCAATAACCTCTGCTCTTTAAGGAATCCAAGAAAGTTGTTGAGCTTTTTCTAATTGTAAAAGTATAAATAATGATTACTAATATCTCTGCACATTGATGATGAGACTGAAAGTTGGGACACTTATTTCTTAGTATTCAAACATGCATATTTTTCCACATTACTAATATGTAGTTCAAAGTCAAATTCAGTGTATATATAGGATATTGAGATGTGCCTTTGGTATCCTTGACTGAGAAGAACATAATGTTATATCTTTGGCTTTCTTACCCAAAAATGCTTATCTTTAATCTAATCATAAGAAAACGTCAGTTAAACCTTAATTGAGAGACATTTTTTGTCAATTACACAAAAATTGACAAATGTTTTTAAGCTATCAATTCCTGAAAAAACAAGAAGCACTGAGGCAACGTTATTAATTAGAAGTGGCAAATAACAAATAACATTTAAATGCAATATGTTATCCTGGAATAGAAAAATATTAGAGAACATAAATGATGAAATTTGAATAAAGGATTTAGTTTTGTAAATTCAAATAGGAATATAAATATGAATGTATTAGTTTTGACATTTCTACTATAATTATGTGAGGTGTTAATATTAGGGAAGGTAGATATGTTGTATAAATGCCAGGCACATGTGTGTGCGCATGACCAAAACCCCAAGAGGAGAATGGAAGAGAAAGAGTTGAGGAATGGCTGACCGCCCCCAAGGGGGTGCTTTCTCACTTTCTTTCTCTCTCTTCAGTCAGCATATATGCATCTATAGTGAATTTAAAAAGAGAGAGAGAGGTGTGCAGGAATAAAAGAGTCAGATGCTGTTTATCAGGATGATAATAATAATGAGTAATAATAATGTCCTGAAGGTCTCTCCTATCACACGCTCAGAGACCCAAGAGAATAAAATGAATTCAGGGCATCAGCCCATGGCAGATTTATGCCCTAAGTTGCCTTAGGACTGTGTTCACATCTTGGTTCTGTGCTCCTTGGGCCTGGCCATTGTTCAAGAAGACTCAGGTGCAGCTTGACCAGTTGTTAGGGCCACCATTCCACTCTGTTTCAGGACGTGCAAGAAGCAGATTTTGATGTTATGCATGTGAAGAAAATTCTGCAGGTTCACATAGTTCAAGATCCATGGAGGCACTGAAGCCTTCTAGATTTCAAGGGATATCTCACACAGCCTGAAGGTCTTTGCAGACACCTGTCACAGAATGTAATCACTGCAGGGGCAATGCCTGGTGAAGCTATAGGAGCAGAGCTGCCCATGTGATCCAGTGACTGTAGAGCTCCCAGCATTCACTGTGAGTTTGAGAGAACTATAGGAACAAGACTCCAAACTGAAAGCTGAATCATGGACTGAACCCAGCAAAGGTGTAGGAGTGAGGCTGCTTGAGGCTTTGAAAGTCCTACTCCCATACCAGTGCATCCAGGATAAAGCAGATGGAGTGAATCATTATTCTGGAGTTTTTGAAATTCATGGGTTCTCTCTCATGTCTCACACTTGCTTAGGGGCCTGTGACTCCTTTCTTGTTGTGGAATGTCTCTTCTAACTAACCTATTGTATTATGGGATGTAATATCTAATTTCTCAGTCTCAGAGCTGTTCTTTGGACCCTAGAGTTAATGTTGAAACAGATTAATACTTTTGGGACCGTTGGGATGATTTTGTGTGTGTGAGAAGGGCAGAATGCTGTAGTGAAATATGCCCCTCCCTCAATGTGCTGAAATTTGGTGAGCCATTACAACTGGTGTGAGAGAGTGAAGACTTAATCTGATTATGGAGCTGAAAGGTGGGGACTTCGGGAGGTGACTGGGATCAGATGGAGTCATCACAATGGGATCTCCGTGACTGATTCCTGGTAGCTTTATAAGAAGAGAAGATCACAGATACACATTTTCCACTCTGCTTTGACTCACCATGTGATACTCCATGTCACCTTAGGACACTGAGGAGAGTCCTTATCAACAGGAAGACTCTCACCAGATGGGACTTTACATCCAAAATCACAAGCTAAATAAACCTGCATTCTTTATAAATCACCCAGTGGGGTATTTAGGTATTACTGACAGAAAAATAGACTGAAAAATTGGGTGCAGATATTCTTTCAGAGGCTTATTTGTCAGTCTCATAATGGTCAAGTCATTCCTTTGCTTATGTTTTACATTTTAAGTTTTTGGTACTTTTTTTGTATAGTTTCTGAGCATAGCAGAGTGGTTACAATAATAGATCACAGAGTCGGACTACCTATGTTCAAGTGAAACTCTGACACTTTTTAACTGTGTATGTGTGTGAGCATGTTATTCAACCTCCTTGAACCTCACATGGAGATAATAATCACACCTCCCCCATAGTACTTTACGAGGATAAAATGAGCTATGGTTGATAAAGACTTATAACACAAAGCACTTTGGCACCTTGGAGGTACTATATAAGGCATCTTAAGCAAAAATAATTCTGAATTTCATATAGTATTAGTTAGTGGTGCATATATTAATGTAAAAATGTCATATTAATATTACTTTTCAGAAAAGGAAAAATAAATAGAAAATAGAGTACCTTGAGTCAGAGTTTACTTATTGGCAAGTAACTTTAAGGAAATTAGTCACTTTTACAAAATTGTAGAATACTACCAAGTCATGGCAGCTTCCTCAAAGAACAAACTCCATCTTAAAATGAATAAGCAACATACATAAGAGAAAATTTAGTTTATATGTATGTATATGTATGTGTATATAAACACAGTTTTTCAATGCACACATATTCTAGTCACAGACTGTCAGCAGTCATTTGAGAGCTGACAATTCTTTTCTGCTCTTCGTTCTCCATTGTCATAGGCATTCACATTGTTATAATTTATTTTCATCAGATTATGAGCTTGTGTTGAGGTCAGTGTATCCAGGAGAGCTGGGCTGAGCACAAGAGCTGCTTCTAGAGTGAAATAAACAAACAACAAACAAAAAAGACTTTTCAATTCAGCAGTTCTTCAAAGTGCATGATTCATATATGAGTCATTTTCATGAAGTGGATAAAATTCCCATTTACAAAATCAGAAATGAAAATAAAGTTGTTTTTAATTTAAGAGACAGAAGAGTGGGATGAAATATCTAGCTCAAGAGCATCCTTCTGAAAATGGATTTCTAGCGGAAAAGTTGTACCCTTCTAAGCGTAGAGATGCAAAATTTGTCTTCCATAAACTAATTAAGATCTCTTTTTTGGAAAATAAAACAAAGAAAAAAAAAAACCTGTCTAATCCTGAGTAAACCTGGCTTTTTCCTTACTTATTGGGTCTCACAGGAAAAGCAGATTGCAATGTTTAACTCTCTAATATATGCAATGAAAGATTTCAGCGATACTGTCAAGCTGACTACTTAGCCATTCAACTCCTTTCATATTACACACATAGCTATGCACTGTCGCTTGAGATTACTTTGTGCAAGAAAGCTTTGTTAGGACAGAGTAATTTGATGAATGTCAAAGCCAAATGTATATAGAGAGATATAGATATAAGGGATGAGGCCAATCTGATTTCTATTTGACTCCCACACAAATCACATTTCCAACATATTTCAGTGAATCATGGTTAAATGCCAGACTGGCAGAAATGACACATTCTGGACATGGTTAGGAAGATAGATTTGGGAAGTTTCAAATATGGCTCCATGAAGGGCACTTTTTAAAGAGACATCAGGGAATACAATACAATATTATTTCTTCAGTATATTTTAACCAAAAGATTCAAATGAAAACAGCACTATACCTAGTATCTCCATGTAAATTGTGCTGACTTCTTTGTATACTTTGCAGGAAAGAGCCACCCTTCACAGTATATTTTTCAGATTTCTAAGAGAGAGACAGGTGTCTGCAGAGTCATGGTGATACTGAGATAGAACTTAACGAGTCCTCAATTTAAGATTTTTTTATAACTATCAATACTCAATTCTCCCATATGTATGGTCATTAGATTTTAAAAATATAAATGTTTTATCTTGAATCCATGTTTAGATAAAGATGGTATAGATACGTATATATCTGTATCTATATCTATGTTGGCATCCGCCCCAGGGCTTGGGTCTGGCTGAATCATGATCAGAGGTCTGCTGCTGAGGAAGAGAAAGAGGACGAGAAAGAGAAAGCCCTCCATCTTGCCAGGACCGGGGAATTGGAAAGAACGAGACAAAGGGTTAGAGTAGAAAGGGACACAGGCAGCCTGAGCCTAGGTAGCCCAAGCAACTTGTGCCGCCCAGATGAACTGGACGTCTTTATTTATAGTACAAGGAGACATTACACATGTATGTTTCATGACACTTCATGGATTAGTTGCCAGGTTACAGACAATGAGAAGCAGTTAACAAATCTGTAAGGGATTAGTCATACCCAGGGCAAAGTGTATCCCTTGGTGGTAATCCCATCTAGAGTAAATCTCATCTTCCTTTCTAATGCAGAGAACTAGCTGTTAGGTGTGTGGAAGGAGCTAAAGAACTTCTCCATAAGGAGTGCACCACCACACCCAGAGTAGGCTAAAGAACCTTTCAGATGCAGAGCAGGGATTGGACTTTACTAATTGGGGTCAAGACGTTTCTTGAAATCCATCAGGTGTGTCTGTTGGAACGCCCCTAGTAATTTCCACCCTTGCTCTGTCTGCAGCCAAGGTCAGGGAAAGACAAGTTACAAGGTTCTGCCAAACCCCAAAAGAGCATGTGGTGTTTGCTCAGTGCATGTCCCCACACCTCAGACTCTCTCTCTTAAACGTGTCCCCACATATCTATACCTGCTTGAATAACTTTTTGAAATACCTACATTGATTTTTTTTTTCTCAGGAATGAAATATAAGTTTAAATTTCATTGCCTTGTCTTTCCCTTCAGCTTCAAAACTGAGAAATTGATGGTTTTTGTCATGCCCTGCAATTGGTAGCTCCCCTTTCCTTTTTCTTGTTTTCTTTTTCCTTATGCAAAATTTTCCCGGGTTATGATTTCATTCCTCCCTCAAAGTCAGGAATATTAGACTTCATTGTAGTTTAGGGGTTAAGTTTGAGAAAACATGGACCAACAGTTAAGGCCAGGAAGCATGTGTTGGTGACTACTGGCATGGTGCTACTTCCTGAAGCCCAAGAATCAACCTTCTCATGTCACTCCCCAAATAGTCCTACTTATGTGCCTGCTGATAAAAGATGACATTCTCCTGGATGGGATGGGAGAGTGTGTGTGGTTATGACATATCGTAGCTGAATGGAAAATATAGGCATTCATACATTCCCTAGCAACCTTCAGGAGGAAAAAACTGAAGACCTTTTAGACAGAAATTCCTAGGAATCCAAACATTCTTAATCATTTTATGTATATTCCTTTTTTGATCTCCTAGGGCCAAATACTACTGTCCTTCCTAAGCTCACGCTTTAGATTATTAAAAGACTGTTGTAGTCGAGGATGCCAAAAATCCCCTCACTCAACTCCTCACTTTATGAAAGAGTAAACATACCAGAAAGGGCTTATCTAACATCACACACTGGTTGAGGACAGAGCAAGACCTAATATTATCCCTATTTTGTAGCAATATCTTTGTTTTTCCCTTGAATGTTAGGGGCTTATCAAAGCAGCTCCTTATAGTCAGGGAACAGCTGTTCTCGTCTTAGAAAGAAGCTTTAGCATAGAACAGGCGGTATGGTGTTAGAGTGGATGATTCTAGGATTTCTTTCTCTCCACCACTATAAGATAAAGGCAAGATTTTGGATTTATTCTAAAGAAGTTAGCCACTGTCACCTCTTGGCTAGACCATCCTCCCTAGCTATTTTGGCTCTTCCAAAGTTGGGTGAAGAGTGTTTTGGTCTCTGAAACAACCTTCTTGCTGACTATGTCATCCAAATGCTGTGTACTAGTTCATTGAAAGTGGGTTTTCCTCTTGCATTCCCATTTTAAGGGTTGCTGGATTGCTACTAACTCAAATAGTAAATAGAAATTTCGAAAAATTATAGGAGAGTGCATCCAAATTTTCTAACACATTTCTAAAACTTTGGGATGCTCAACAACTCACTATTTAAGGAATAAAATAAGATTATAGATCCCATTGCATTTCTCCATTGTAAGATTAAATACTCTCATCCATTAATGGTTGAAGGGAGTCTCCCAAAAGATAATAGAAAATGTATATCATAATAAAACTATGTGTGGATTTAAAATAAAAAACAATAACAAAAAAGAAAGTGGGTATTGGTGACAGCATATGGGAGGGGGCGGTCCTCAGCAGTGGAGCTCAGGTCACATAGATAACCCCTTGCCCCGTCCCAGTGAGCCACCAGAGCACGGAGTAGCTGCATCTTCCTGCTACTCTCCCCTTATTTCCCTCACATGAGCTTCCCAAGCCACCAAGCCAGCAGTATCCTCTCTGCCTGAAGGCACTGTCATTTAAACTTCCATTTCCAGCAGTATCCTCTCTGCCTGAAGGCACTGTTGTTTCATCTTCCATTCATTTATCACACTCACTATGAGATGACTTTTATTTTGCCTTCTGATCTTCACTCTTTATTATATTATTTTTAATTAATATTTTTATTATCATAATTGTTACAATGTGATTTTTCAGTACGCTGAAACAAGGTGTAATGATTAAATCCAGGTTATTAGTATCCTCATCATCTCAACCATTTGTAACATGATAGGCAGTAAATTGTTGTTAACCACATTCTTCCAACTGTCTATTATAAAAGTGAATTTTATTTTTTTATTTCACGTATATCTCTTGGTTTCCAGATTAGACCATGTGCTTATGGCATTATTTATTCCTTTATTATCCCCATCTTATCTCCCACAGTACATTGCACAATGGTGTCAATGAATGCCTGCTACCTGATTATCATGGGTACTATTTTGCATCTGATTTGAATATGTGGTGTCTTCTTTAATAAATCTGGTGCTACATAGAGAAAATTTCTGAAATACAGTTTATTTTTCTCTTCTGTGTCATAGAAGATAAGAAAATGAAATGAAATTAAGCACTTATGGGCCAGCTGGTGGTGTGGTGGTTAAAGTGACTGGATTCCACATGGCTGACTGCAGAGTTCAAGCCCTGGACCTGGTGATTTAAAAAACATGCCTGGTGTGTGTGCATTTGTGCCCAAAATCCCAAGAGGAGAACAGAGGAGAGAGAATTTTGGTGTGACCATCCTCCCAAGGAAGGTGACTTCTTACTTTCTCCCTCTCTCTCTGGTTCTCTCTCAAGTGAGCGCACATGCCCTATAGGAAAAAAAAAAAAAGAGAAAGAAATAGAATAAAACTAAACAAACAAAAACCACTTACAATATGTCAGGTAGTATGATTAAAACTGTGTACACAAGGACCAGCAGTTAGTGTAGTGGTTACATCACTGCACTCCGGCATGACTGATTGTGGTTTGAGTCTTGACTCAGCAGCTTGAAACTCACTCTGGTGCATGTGTATGCATGCCCAAGATCCCAGGAGGAGAGTGGAGGAGAAGGAATTGTGGTGTGGCCCTTCCCTCAGGAAGTGATTTCTCACTTTCTCTCTCACTGTGTCTATTTTTCTCTCAGATGAGTATACATGCCCTAAAACAAAAACCACTAAAAAAATGTGTATGCATTGCCAACATCAGCTTCAAAATGAACAAATTATTAACAACAACCTTCACAGATTGATCATGAGGACTGAATGATATCTTGTGACCTATAAAATGTGATTAAGAAATAAATGAACCAGGATAATAATGAAAAAATTATGATGACGATGATGAGTTAGTTTATCATGATGGTTAGATTACATCTGGAATGCTCAAAGATCTATGGCATGAGATGCTTAAAGAGTAAGTTTCAATGAGAGCAAATACACTTTCGGGAAAAATCTACAGTGCCAGTGACAGGGCACAGATTTTCGCCAGAGAGGTAAGAACAAAACAAGTTGAAGGGGTCCCAAAAATATATTTTAAATTGCTGATAAGCAGTAGCCACTTTGTATTTCTGCCTAGAGCCACTCCTGTTCTTTCTTTAAAATTGTGAACAATACGCCTTTGATCTTGCATATTTTCTTGATCCAATCATTGTTTTATTTTCAAACTAGTACCACTTATCCTGAGGGCTGCTGATTCAACAATAGGTACGAATGCTCAAGCTTACATGATATATACTATAACTTGTTTTTAAAGGAAAGCTTTGTAATTCCTATAAGAAATGAATCATTAATTCTGCCATGACATTATATATGAAATCTACCCAGGAGCTCCCAAATACTCTCCAATTCAGAGGAGTCTAAAGTTCAGCAAACCAAGCTGATGTAGTATTATATTTGCCCTTTAAAAAAGGTCAGAATATTGTTCAATTGATGCCAACATCCATGAACTAAATGAAAGGGGGCCTGAGAAGATTGGATGTGGTTAAGGGTTTTACTGAATTCATGAGGCTCCTTAGTCACTGTAAAATAAAACTCCTTAGAAAAGTTTCTTGAGAGTAAATCCTAGGAGTATTTTGACATTGAAGATGGCAATCAGCAAAACTATCTTCATAGAATTCAAATGTGCAAAGCCATTTTTCAGTTTTTGTCATATCTACTGTATGATATTCCCACCCATTTTATTTATTTTTGCTTATTTTATTCTTTGAAGACCCAGGTAAGAAAGGTGACTTAAGATTAAGTTAGGCCAGAACCAGAGTTAAACCTTAGGACTTGGGAAATGTGGTTTGGCATTAAGATAATTGAATGAGTTATTTAAATTTTCTAGCTTTGTTACTTTTGGCAAGGTTAGAAGTTATCTTACAACCCCAGAAAGTAGTCTTTGGTACAAATATCTTTCAACCGCAGTACCTTTGATTTATTTCTTTTTGAGTTACAATGTTTTGTTCTTCTTATTTTCCCTTTATTAAAAAAGCTGTTAATTGATTAATGTATTTAGATAATTTTTAATAAGTAATATTTAGTATAAGGTTCATTATGAGAAAATGGTAGTTCCTCTGTTTTTCTGATCTCTCCTCACTGAGCAACTGATTCATACCCTTCCAGCTGTATTTTTCTTAACCTACATAATTTCGAAGAATCTGCTTATACTGCTGTACCTATTAATATTTTTAAGTTTGTATGTTTATTTTTTCCACGAGAGAGACATACATACAGAGACAGACATAGAGAGACAGGTATCCCTTAGTAGGGTCTTCATACAGTGATCCACCCTTCTAAAGTAGCCTAGATGACAGAAATGCATGCATGTGTTTGTGCCATGCTCAGAGAGGTCCTGGGACTTGAATTCCAGGGCCTTGCCCAAAATATAGAATCAGTTGTGTGACCATGTTGCCACCACCTGGCCTCTACACTATATCTTCATAGCAGTTTTTGTTTCTGTTTTTGTCATTTTGTTTTGTTTTGTTAAAGTGCACTCACTGACCTCTAGAGAGCGAGAGCAAAAGTGAGAAATCATCCCCCCAGGGAGGATGGCCATGCCAGAATCCCTTCTCCTCCACTTCCAGAATTTTGGGCACACATGCATACATGCCTGGTGTGATTTTTCAAGCTAGGGTCCAAGTCTGTGAGGTCAGCCATATTGGATCCAGCACCTTAACCTTCATGCCATCTTCTGGCCTGATCCTAATAGCTCTTTTTACATTCTTCATGATTTTTTTTGAGAGTTTTTTGTTTGTTTGTTTGTTTTTTGATATAGGGTGCATGAGATCATCAGAAAGACAAAGAGAGACAGACAGGCAGAAAGTGAGAAATCACTCCCCAGGGAGGATGGCCACACCACAATCTCTTCTTCTCCATTCTCCTCTCAGGATCTTGGGCACGCACACACACACACCCAGCATGAATTTAAGCCACCAGGTCTGGGACTTGAACCATGGTCAACTACATGGGAGTCCAGCGACATAGCCATTATGCCAACTGCTGGTCCCCGTTCTTCATGTTTTCAGTCCTTTTTTTTTTTTCACTTCTCAATATGGCTGTGGCACAGTGAAGTTCAAATTTGTCCTCATTAGGCACATAATTCTGTAAGAATTATTCTTGACTGAGCCATGTATACACTGTGAATAGATTTTATTTTTTGTTAAATATTTTATTATTGCAGGAGGTAATTATTAGTTGATTGATAATGCCAGTAC
Source organism: Tupaia belangeri chinensis (assembly GCF_000334495.1). NCBI lineage: Eukaryota > Metazoa > Chordata > Mammalia > Scandentia > Tupaiidae > Tupaia > Tupaia belangeri. The sequence continues at coordinate 632,524 of NW_006160212.1, forward strand.
TAATAGGAAAGAAATTTTAGTACCTAGCTTTGAACTAGAACATATCTATTCTACCCTTATTCCATAGGTCAGAATTCAAGAACACAGCCATATCTAACTGAAAGGCTGGGAGTGCAGTCTAGAAGCCTACAGAAAATAGAGAAATTAAAAAAAGAAGAACTGGTGAAACTTCTCAACAGTCATTGGGACATTTTCTACTTATTTTTCTTTCTTTACTTCTTAGTTGCTTAGCTGGGTTTGAAAGAGAGAGAGCGTAAGTAAATATGTTTAATTGAAAGTTTTTTCTGAATTTTCTTCCTTTCTTCCTACCTTTCTTCCTTATTTTCAAGAGTTTTTATTAAAAGAGGTTTTATTTGAACCTATCAGTAATTAATGCTCTGTTGGTAAGAAGATGATTACTATGCTTGTTTACCATCCTTGTGAGGCCACTGTAACTAAAAAGGGTTAAGTGATTCCCCACTTTCCATACCCCTGTCTCCAGTTCACAAAGAAAGAAAGTTGAAATTCAAATTTAAAAATTCTGAGGCTTGTCTGCTTGACTGTGACCTCCCTTTTGTTCTTTCCCAACAGGGTATACTTTTTCTCTCTATCTCTCTATATATAAAAGAAAGGGAAAGAATAAGAGACTGATGTTAAACAAGTAATTTGTTGAGCAGAAACTCTCGTGTTATTTTCAGAAAATTTGTCTGGAGCTTGACTAAGCACTGTCTTCCTAAATTTTTTCCGATTCTTTCACCACTTTTTGATGGGTGAGCTTCAACATTAGATTCAGAGGACAATCTGGCTTCTCTCCCATTAATCTTGCTTGAGAAGGATTCCAATACAACCCATTAATACCCATCAACACAGCACAGACTGAGATCATATGTGCTGAAGGAAGTGTAGACCTGAAATCTATGTGCTACTGTGGATAAATTGGGGTCAAGTAAATTCTGGCAACAATGGTGCCATAAAAAGGATTTAAAATGAAGTAGAATCCACTTCTATTTCTCTTATTATATAAATACATTAATTATATGTCAGAATAGTGGGCCATCTGATAACATCATCACTACACCTAAACACAAAATCTTAAGAAATATATAATAAAGATTTATGCAGTTTCTGTTGAGTTAGGAACTACTCACCAAGCTTTACATAGCTTAACTCATTCCATATTTATAAATCTATGTGAGGGTTCCACACTTTCTCACTTAAAAGGATAAAACCAAGAAGGAGGTTGGTTAAAGAACTTGGCATTCCCTTTTTTTTTCTTTTTTTCTTTTTTTTAGAGAGGTTTTTGCTATAGGGTGTGTGCGCTCACCAGAAAGACAGAGAGAGACAGAGAGATAGAAAGCGAGAAATCACCCCCCCGGGGGATGGCCATGACGCAATCCCTTCTCCTACATTGTCCTCTCAGGATCTTAGGCACGCACTCACACGTGCCCAGCATGAGTTTAAGCCACCAGGTCTGGGACGTCAACTGCGGTTGGCTGCATGGGAGTCCAGCGACATAGGAATTACGCTAACTGCTGGTCCTTTGTCATCCTCTTTTGAAAGAAGCATATAACAAGTCCCAAAGTGTAGGGATACCAGGATTAAGAGGTAGAGAAAATAAAAGTCATATGCAGAAGACAGCAAGCAGAATAGATCTTTAAAAAAGATGCATGCTTAAGAAAGAAATGAAATGGAATTGGTGGAGAAAAGCTGAGCTATTGTAGATATTGAAAGCCATCCATGACTGAACCAGAGTTGGTACTGGGGAAAAAAAGAGGATTTGTAGTGGAGATGGGTCACCTTTAACTCATGTGAAGGTAGTCCTTGTTACCCAGGGCTTGATTGGCATAGTACCCATCTTCCCTGGTAAAAGGAAATGAGGTCAATGATATGAATGTTCACTATCCGTCCTCAGCATACATTTCTCAGTTCTTCAATGAGAACTGGGATTGCAGTAAAAAGTGACCATGGTTCTGATGTTTGCAAATAAGACTTGCAGTCTTTCTCCATCCTTCCATCATTGAATTTTAATGAAATAAAACATGTATATCAATAACTTACAGAACTTTCTCTTTCCAATTGTGCCTATATTAATAACAAAATTTTCCGAGATTATCCCTTTTATTCGTATTTTATTTCTTGAATCTTCTGCCATCCTAAGTGAACGTTCTGTTTTTATTAAGAGTAGCTGCTTTAAAAAGTGCCCTTTTTAAAATGAAATCTAACCAAATAGTTTTATTGCCCTATTCTTTCCCATTTTCTATCCTCTCTGGCATTTGGTCTACCTGGTCTCCATAATTGCCATTTCACCTTGCTGTCATTTAACCCACAGTTCATTACTTGCTCTTCTTTTAAATGCATTTGTGTTAATTTCTTCAGCATGTCCTCATTGCCAGCTGGTCTGTTCCCTGCAGATTTCCTGTGGCCAAATGTTTTACCTAGGCGCCTGCTCTTCAGGTGATTTCTCCAAGCGTTTGTTTAGACCCTATCAATCATTATCTTACAATAAACAGCTTTGCAAATGGAGAGCAAGGCTTGTCTAGTGATTGATGCTTCTGGATGCCTGTCTTTTCTCCTTGTGAGAATCACAAATGTCCCCTCCCTTTATTTTGAGAGTTCTGGTTGTACCTGCCATGGCTCCTGGGAAAACAAGGCTAAACTGCCAATACCAAGGCCTCTCTTCTTTTTCTTTTACTGCATTTCCTTATCAGTTGTGACAATATGCCACAATTAATGATAGCAGAAATACCCATGTTTGATACCACATGCATCACACTTAGGCGTGATGGATTAGCAATCAAGGAAATTAATTCTGCCATTACAAAGTAACATCTGAACTTTAAAGTTAGGCAATTGCATTGTATAAGGTTCTGTTATGAATTTAGCCATAAATGTAACATTAGGCAAGTTATTTAGGTGTAGAATAGTTTCAACATTGTTAGCTTTTTAGTTTTCTAAGCTATGGTTTGCAATTCTTCCTACCAGCCTTCTTCATTTTAGAGAGAAGTAAGGACACTAAATGTCAAAATCAGAAAGAACTTCGATGATGTTATATATTTTTGACTAAGTAAATAATGTTTCTAATGGACTGCTCACAATCACAGGCTCTTTGAAAGTCAGTATTTTCTGGAATGAATAATTTGTCTTCAATAGAAACATTAGCCTTATTTTAATACACTTCTCTAAGTTCAAGAAGCCCTGAACCTATCCAAAAGCAATCTGGTTATTCACTTCACCTTCAAGGCTATTTTTACACACTTTTATGTGGCTTTGGAACTCTCTTCAACTTGCTCACAGACTTGGTTTTCCAGTCTTTCGTATGTTCAGCTGGAGCCAATATACACCAAATAGTCTGTGGGATTGCTGAAGCTAGCAGCTAATGGACAGATCAAACAAGTGAAATAAAAACAATTCCCAAAGATACTAATGAAATATGGTGAATAATTATGGCTTAAAATTATTTTGTAAGTTTTTCAGTAACATTTTCTAGGAAGGTAATTATATATTAATGCTCACTATGTACCAAAAGCAAGTCATGCTCTGAAGGCATGTACATCAGTTGACATCAATGGCTCTATGAGTTTACATGGAATCATTCTCCACACATATGGATGTATTGTTCACATTATAAGAGAAGAATCTCTGTTCATTTCAGCTAAGGTCATGGTGATGGGGCCAAAACTGTGAGTTAAATAAATCTCTATTCTTTATAAATTACCCAGGCTGTGGTATTCAGCTGTTAACAACAGACAAGCAGATTAAAATAATGGATAAACCCTCGGTGAGAGCATGAGGAAAGAAGAGGTGGTCAAGAAGAGCATTGCTGGGAACCAGCAGTTAGCGTAATGGCTATGTTGCTGGACTCCCACGTAGTCAACCGCGGTTCGTGTCCCGGACCCGGTGGCTTAAAACTCACGCCGGGCGCGTGTGCGTGTGTGCCCAAGATCCCGAGAGGAGAATGGAGGAGAAGGGATTGCGGTGTGACCATCCCCCCTGGGGGGTGATTTCTCGCTTTCTGTCTCTATGTCTCTCTCTGTCTGTCTGGTGAGCACATACGCCCTACAGTGAAAATCTCTCCAAAAAAAAAAAAAGAAGAGCATTGCTATTTACTTTGCCCACACTACTCTAAGAAGAAACTTCATTCACTGATTCTATTCTCCCCATGCTTAAGGCACTATAATTCTAATGACAATACCAAATGAGCAAAGCTCTATGTAGTCTAATAAATAATTTCCTCATTGATACACTCATTAATCTGGAATCATTGGAATAACATCCTGAACAGGGTAATCATAGAGAAGCTAAAATGTACAATAAAATACATATATATGTGTGTGTACAGTATATTCAGAGTTTAAGTTTTCAGAAGACTCAGAATTTTTTTTTTTTTTTTGAGAGGTTTTTCACTATAGGGCACGTGCGCTCGCCAGACAGACAGAAAGAGACATAGAGACAGAAAGCGAGAAATCACCCCCCAGGGGGGATGGTCACACCGCAATCCCTTCTCCTCCATTCTCCTCTCGGGATCTTGGGCACACACGCACACGCGCCCGGCGTGAGTTTTAAGCCACCGGGTCCGGGACACGAACCGCGGTTGACTACGTGGGAGTCCAGCGACATAGCCATTACGCCAACGGCTGGTTCCCGACTAAGAATTTTTATAAAGTCGCCCAAGTAGTTTAAGTGAACTAACTTTCTTATTTATTCACGTGCATTATTTGTTTTACATAGTTTCACTTCATTTAAACATTTATTTACTGGCTATTTTTATATGCCAGTAGGTGAGCTGGGATCTGGGAAATAAGAACAATAACAATGAGAAATTACTATTTTTATCATGCCTTCTTTGTATATTACACAATGGATTCACAGATATTAGTTAGTGTACAATAACTATGGAAGTCAGAAAAATATGCTTTCCAGCCTTATTTGATACCTGAATAAACTGAAGTCAGGCACTAAGTATATTTGTAGCAAAACCAAGTCTAGAACCCAGAAGTCTTTGCATTCAGCCCAGTGTAATTTCTAACAAATGGTCATATTTTCTAATTGTTCCATCTGCCTTTAGACTCTCAAATCAGGGGCGGCGTATACTGTGGTGGTTAGGGCACTGGACTCCCATATGGCCAAGCATGGTTCGATTGCCAGACCTAATAGCTTTGTGTAAATCAAATTTAAGCTCCCATATGACTAATACCTTTCAACAATTGTTTTCTTGATTTTTCCTGTGAATTTGATAATAACTAATGTAAAAATATATGTACTAAATGAAAGTACTGAAATGCTCCATGTATTTAAAACACATTTTTATCTCAGAAATTAGATGCACATATTACTCTAATGTGGGCCCCTTGTTATCATGCTTATCTATATTTGTCTATCCTATGTCCAACTGTAAATTTAAAAGCTCTTATGAAATAAATAATATTCGAGGACAAAAGTAAGGCAAAGAACTAAAAAATATATGTAAGCCTTGTTTCCTGATCACTCAATCATGTGACCATGATTATACTGTCATGGTCTTCACAGTTATTTGATCAGGATGGTGATGAAGAAGGAAGGAGTATGTCTCACTGCATTTAGAAAATGCAATTTTTATTTCCTAGAGTGACGACAGTATGATTTATGTTCATGGAGTTAGGTGAAGTTCTGGAGGTTAGTTTCAGATAGTGATACGCTTCCTTAAAAGCTCACATGGAATCACTCTCCGTATAGACACATGCATTGTCCAGATTGTAAAAGAGAAGTATGTCAAAGCACTAGAAGCAATTCTGAAGCATTATTTATATTTCTAAAATACGTTATTATTTTATTTTTCACTTGTAATAATTGCATATTGGGCAAGTATATGTATGTGTGTATATCTTTTGTATATAGATTTAAAATAAGTTCTTCAGTACATTTAGCTTCGCTCCTTACACTCAAAATTTAAATTCAATGTAAATATATAGTATAAAAATTAATCTCTCTATATATTATATTATATTATATTATATTATATTAAATTTTTAACATAAACCAGATCTTGTTTACATTAATGAGTACCACTGACAGGTCGACTTAGGATTGTATGCAAGGTTATAGGTGTTGATCATATTTTCTACTGTGACTGCTGCATAGATGGAGAGGAGAAAGATGATTAGAGTCTTTACTGAATCTAGATTGTGGTCAAACAAAAATGAGTAATGGGGACATTTTAACTACCTGAAAACCTCACTTCCTATTCTCATCCTGTTTTGAACCAATCTGCTCATTTCACCTCCCACTCCAAGGGCTACTCTAGAGAGTCCCTTCCTCCCTATGTGCTCTGTCTTCAAGACTGCATAGCTAATGATTTTATTTTATTTTTTCCTTCCTTAACTTTGTGTGTGTGTGTGTGTGTGTGTGTGTGTGTGTCTATGCATGCATGCCTTTAAGCTGTTGCGCCAGAGACTTGAACCATGGTAGAATACATGGGAGTTCAGCCACGTAACCATTGTGCATCTGCTGATCCTTCCTTCCTCCACTTTTACCTCATCTTTCCCGTGCTCCTCACATGTTACCTGAGGACAGCCCTGAATTCTTTATCAGACAAATTTCAATCCCCTTTGACTATGGTACTAGGCTCTAGAAGGATATAGCTGAGCAGCGTGGCAAACACATATAGGAGGGCATAAGACAAGTTGCATCACAGAGCAGACTCTCTTCCTTCTCTGGCTAACACAATGTTAATCATTTAAGAAAACTGTTCAATGCTTTTCTAATTATAGTACACATTGATGATTAAGACATAGGATTCAAAACCAACTCCTTGGGTTCAAATCTTGACTACTCCACTTACTAGTCATGTTACAGGCATTTGACAAGTTAATTAACATTTTTGTGCTGCAATTCCACTCTGTGAAATGGAGATACCAGTAGTACCTACTTCAGTTATAGACTAAATTTCTGATGTAGAACAGAATGCACATAAGGTTTACTGTTATTAATACATAAATGAAGTTATTCCATGTCAAACAATGCTAATAAGAGGTCTTAAATTGCTTACAGGCCAAGTATTATGGCACAGTGGTAATGTGTTATTTAAGAGAAGATGGATCTCATGTAATGATCAAAGTTGGAATCTCTGGCCTGGTCAGCCTGAAACACATCAGGCACATGCACAAGTACCCCAAATTCTACAGGCTAAAGGAGTCAAAGAAGGCTAGTGACATGACCAGACCCTGTGGAAGGTGTTCATTTCCTCTCTCTTTCTTTCTCTCAGCCATATGCGCATACACACGTACTCTATCACAAAAAAATAGAAAAGCAAGTTAAAAAATTGCAAGCATGTAATGAAAAACGAGGAAGTATTTGAACCAGCATTTGAGCTCGATATGATTCCAGAAATGCAATCTTTTTATAATGATTTTAACTGTTTGGGGATGATGACTCTCTCTACATAAAAAAAGATCTAATGCTATACCTAACAACTGAGGTAATTTTGAAACCTGGCTCATACAAGATATTCACAAAAAGGTATAACCATGTCTGCTCTTCTCCAGTGAGATTCTGCAGACAGCAGTCTTCTTTGTCTTTGTGAATGTAAACTCCATTTTTCTCCCCAAATACAGGTATCTGCCTTTTGTACCATCAGCCTCTAAAGTAAGATGCACATCTCTGATGAATGTAGTTGCTAAATACATGTGTGCAGAGATTACTCTTGCAATAATCCTGTCTCATGGGAATATAAACCCATTTCTGAAAATAAACAGAAAAAAAAATCCTCTGACAACACAAATTAATTGTCATAAAAGCCCCAGCATTAAAGGCAGGTACTTGTGCTTTTCCTTTCAGTGCCGAACAACTTTGATTTAACATACCACACTTGATTATCTGCTTATTCATATCAGAGCATATTTTAAGTTTCAAATTAGAGAAGAGATAACAGTTTTGTTTGAATCAAGCAGACTGACATTTGCAAGAAATTATAGATGATAACAATAAAGTGTGATACAAAAAACTCAGACTAACGATAAAGTATTTTCAGATAGCTAGGGAGTAGTCATAGCAGTAACTGTGAGTTATCAAACAATGGTTAAAAGATGTTTAGCCTTCTTTGTGATGAGACTGCTTAGAAAGATCTTCATCACACTGTGTTGAAATAAGTTCATTTTTGACTTGTGAAACAAGATTCTGGTTATCTGGAAAACACCCATCCCGTTATAATGCCAAATAAATTAAATGATAATTTAATATGTTCTGTATAGAACGCAGATGTTCTATGGTGATCATTAAATATATACATTTTCTTGTTAAACTGAATACTCATTCAAATACAGATTGAAATTTCACAAAGAGGCTATTCACAAGAAACATCGGTCATTCTCGATAATATGCATCATAATTAGTTTTATAGATATTACATTTAATGTGAAGAGAAGAGAAAAAACATAACAGAAGTCTAGAGGCCTGGAGATGTTAAATCCAGTATAAGAAATAACTTCAGAAATTGTATTCCATTCTTCTGCTTTCTTAGCTCATAATTTGGTTCTGGTCGGGAAAGAAAATTCTCAGAAGATTCAGATGTTCGAATCATATTAGCACTCGCAAGATAGGATGTGTCCTCAAACCTCCTGGGCCTAAAAATACTGGCTGGAAATGCCACGAAAAACAGCTTCTTCACAGCATTTCTGGCAGTTCGACTCCTGTTCCTGGCTGGAAGTTCAAGTGCAGAGACGCATGAAATTGAACAATGATAATAATAAAAACCTTTCTAAAGCTATTTTGAAGATTGTGGGATTTTAGGTCTATCTAACCTGGAGAAATGGCTCAGGTACAATTTTATAGTCAAATGGACTCGTTTTCCTTCCTTCTTTCTCATTTGGCTTCCATTGCATCATAATTTTACCCCTTTATTAAGGAAACTTCAGCACCACTGAACTGATACCTGCTAATTATAGTTTGATTAGTTCATCGGCTAGCAAGACCCCTTTGTCTTGTCCTTTCCTTGTGATCAATGGGAAATTCAACTCAACCAGTTTTTCTCTTTTCTCTCACATCTGTGCTTGAATATGCCCTGAGAGAACTAGTTAATGAGTGAAGTACAATGAATTTCAAAGGTTTTCCCTGAATTTTGTTACTCCCAGACACTTTATTTATTATTATTATTATTATTATTATTTGTTTAGTGGGAAACATAAGTTGGAATCTGCATCCAAACACTTCCTGGGACCATTTCTGGAGAAAGAATCTTTATGTAAAACAGGGAGAATACTTCAGTTACTACTAATTCTCACGAGAATCTTAAAATAATGTCCCTAACTTACAAATGTGGGAAAAGGAAAATGGATGCAATCTTACTTGTCTCTCTGTCTGGTTTCTTTTCTCTTCTCTCATGATGCTCTAAGCATTCTTTCTAAGATATGAAAAGAAAGTCTTGTTGGAAGGACAATAAAGATGAATGAGTGATTTATTAAAATTCACACTCTTATGAAAAGGATGTTTATGGCATCGTTAACATAAACAAATTTTAAACATTACCTGTCACTCTTTCAGCAAAGAAGGGGCTCCTCCTTAGAAGCAAATTTTACTATGTTAATGTAACTGAGTGATTCCCTCAGGACACCTGGATGCAAAGCCTCTCAATTATGCTTCATACATGATTTAAGATGGTACAGATGGGAAGTGGTGAACAAAGAATATATTTATTCATTTAAATATCTATGATTTCATGAACAAGTTATCAAATTCTTAGTATTATTTTCCAAAGTCAATCATATATGTTGAGGCTCTGTAAAAGGCTATTTCTTTTTAGTTGCAAAATATCAAAGATTCTTTCATAATTCGCTGGCACATAGCATTTTGTGTGGTCGTATAAATGCTCTGTTCATTTTTCCTTGCAGACATATTCATTTAGTTAAGGATTATTTTTATATAGACGGATTATGGTGATTAGAAGTTTCTAAAGGAGTTTGCATTCACAATAAATACTGATGATTTTAGCTGACTGAGAAGTTGTTTACAGCAGTTTGTTTCCATAGCTCTAGTCCATAAGTCTAGCTTTAGAAGCAGCAGGGCCGATTATCCACAAAAAAACTATTTTATGTGAGATCCTATAACTCGAATTGCTAGAAAAAAGAGAAAGTAAAAAATTTTTAAAAAAACCTACCAGTGAGTGGGTCATACAGTGGATGGTGCTGGCCTTCATCTGTGGGATAATTAGACCAGGGGACTATGAATCCATTGCAATACAAGGCTTTTCTTATAAGACAGTTAATGCACCATCAATCAGCTAGTAGGAATAGTTTCTGTGTTGCAGTCTAAGTATGTTTTCATTCAGCTCATTTGCACTTCAAAGCTAAAGTCGATAATTCAGGCCCAAGTAGGTGCAATTTGGGCTATTTCCCTTTTGTAGCATAAGAACACAAGCTGAGAAAATCTCTAAATTCATTTGCACAGAGCATTACTGGCCAGAGCCAGCAAAGCAGAGATGTGGCTAGTTTTCTATAGGTAAGTATTATTGCTATGAATAAATCCTTTGGGAGCTTTGGGAGGGGGGGCTCCAGATAAACGTGGTTTGCTTTCATTTGGTGATCAATGATTTTATTACATAAAACATAAGGATACTCTTTGCTTTACAACAGAGCTTAGAATCTTATCTTCAGCAAAACACTTATGTGGTGCATTAACAAGCCCGACCAATCATCTTCATGGATCAAGGCATGTTTGGAGTATAGGAAGAAGAAAGATGTTATGGGAAACGAAAGTTTCACCTAAATCACGGACAATGTGGCTTAATTATTGTTGGGAGGTACAAATACCAGGAGTGTGGTGAGGAAAGGTGGTTAGAACTCTTTTCGTTCCCATGTCATTGAATAGAAACTCACAGTGGCTATTACAATACATAGAGCAACTATGGAATGTTGCTATTTCTGGTTCTTTGCTGTTTTATTCAATTCCAGATTTCATTAATACTAAAATGTGTTAAGTACTTGGCTTGTGCACTGAAATCACACACCCCACATTTCACAGAGCAGTTCTTACCATCTGCCCCACCATCATCATCACCGTGGCTCCATGTACTCATCACAGTCAACAGCCACAACAGCCACTGCATTAGAGGTTTTCAGTACTATTGGTTTAAGAGCTACTCATGTATTTCTGTGAGATCTTATTGCATTTATAGTGATTGCCTCAACCCTCCAAGACAGTGTTTATTGATTCTTTTCACCATTTTTAATCCAGCTCTTACTGTGTGCTTCTTCTGTTCCTGGAACTGTGTGAAATACTCTGCATAAATGACTTCATTTAGTCATTGTGGCATCCTCAGAGGCAGCACACTAGCATTGTGCCCGTTTTACAGATGAAAATGTTGAGGCACAAAGATGTTAGGGGCCGTACAAAGTCACTTGCCCGCGTTGGTTTTTGACAAGCAAAGATCTTCTATCAGATCTCTCAGTTTCAAGGTGATAGTTTTATATGAGATACAGAGCTTTTCATACCTGTGACACAGGTAATACACTAGTAATATTTCTTGGAATACACAACAATTGCTTCCATTCAGAAGATATGAGTATTTTTAAAAGTAATAACTCAAATTGTGATGAAGCCTGCCTGGCTTCTCACATGTTTCACAACCTGCCCATCCCTCACCTAATTTAGTCCTCTGTCCACTCATTTTTCAACACTAGTCTTGGTTTAAATCAAATCATTTTCTCATTGCCCCCTGAGTATCTCATGCTCAGCTTAAAGTTCTTATGTTGCTTTGACTGGACTGTCATCTCCTTTACTCCTATTCTACCCTTTTAAGACCAAATTTGACACTTCGTTAGATCCCACCTCATCGTTTACTGTATCACTTATGAAATCCCACGTCATCTGTGCTAATGTAACAGAAACTTCCTATTCCCCTCTCCACAGCCTAAATTATTTCCTTTTTATTAGTTTTTTTTTTTTGTGAATTTACAATTAAGTATAGTCTGTCTGTTCTTGTCTAGTTCCAGAAGTCTTAAAATGTGTTAATAAATCTTTCTCAAATCTCATACTTATATCTAGGATAATCTCATTTACGCTAAGAAGGGAATAATTATTTGTCATCTTTATTGAGCACTAGACTTCCGACCTGTACTATGCTAGTAGTAGTAGAGAGATTTCTCAAAAGTTGCCTGAGAGCTACTCTGTAAAGTACAGATTATCAAGGCCATTTTACAGGACAAAAATCAAGGCTTTGAGAGAAGAGTAAATTGTCTATGAGAGTGATTGTGGCAAAGTTGAGATCCTCAAATATTTGACCTCAAAAGCTATTTTACGTTTTAACTACTACTCCCCTCAGAGTTTGTTTATCCTCTTACTAGTTTATGTAAAGACTTTGAAGATCGTACAGTGTAACAAAAAGAAGTCTAGAATGATCTAGAGTGACTTTCATCAGATTGAATTTCAGGCACACAGGTCGGCCTGATTTTGGTGGGCAGTTAGCCTTTCTTTGAATCCCTCTAAACATACTCAACGGTAGGGAAATAAGCATTTTGGCAAGCTCGATTCTTGGGTAATCCTTCCTGTCTGGGAAACCCCACATCTCTAAAGGATGTTTGAACAGTAACTATGAAATGTGTTGCTGCACAAGTAAGGATATTTTAAGCAGAAATTTCTTTATAACTCTTTTTTTTCCAAATTTTTGTGCTTTCCTATGTTTCAAAATTACTGCCATCATTTAATAAAGAAAAATAGATTAAACTAATCAAAGGAGAATTTCAGGCTGAACATTTAAAAAAAGTCTGCTAATGGTTAGCTCCATTAGACATAATAAGTCCCGTTGATTGAGTCATTTAAAAAAAAGACCTCTGGTTCCCTGGAGTTGATTCTGAGAACCCCAGGCCAGGGGAGAGAGGAGCAGATGGATCCCAGAGGGCCCTCAGCCACTAATGTGGGTGATTTTTTCTGAATTCTCTCATTTTGCCTTCTTGTCAACAAACCCTGCCATCATTTCACTCACATCTTTGCAGCATTTTCCAGAGCTGTTAACAGAAATCATTTCACAGAGAGTAGGAAAGAATGTCATTTTGTCATTTTCTTGGGGTTGTAGGAGAAAAGAACAGGCGGTCTCTGCTTCCTAATGCTTTCATGATGAAAGGAGAGGAGAATGAGGCCTGCCTGCTTGTGGGGTGGAAGTAACAACTTTACTTGGCAGCGTGATGCAGAAAGGGTGGTTGGACACTCCCGTCAGCCTCTCTCCTTATTAACTAGAAGGAAGAACAGTTTGGGACCACATTGACACCCCCCAAAACTTATTGGCACTAATGAGCAGTGTGAACTTAATCATTACATTATATTTGAAAGAGAAAGGGGACCTAATGATCATCAGGTGTAACCTACTTCTTAATGCAGGAACTCCTTTTAATTACAGAATTCCTGTGAGATAACCATTGGAAGCTCATTATTTCATTGAACTCTCCATCCCATGGTTAGTTGCTTCGTTTGTTAAGGAAGTCTAGGGCATACATTGAGCTAGGACATACATTCAAAGTATTTGTTTTACCCTTTGGAATAATAACAATAAAGCATGATAAAACAGCAATGATCATAATAATAATGAGGATGACTAGCAAAAATTGGTTTTCTTATATTCTAGGCTTATAATAAAAATGTACCTGTTTGTCTTCATTTATCATAAAAATCCTATGTAATAGGCATCATTATTTGATTCTGTTATACACAAAGAGGGATTGAGACCTACAGTGCATGAATGACTTCCTTGAGGATCCCAAAACTCATAGAGAATTAAGATTTGAACCTAGGTTAGTTTTATTGTGGGATTTTGCATATGGTGTGCAGACACAGAAAAAGCTTCTAGCTTCTTATTTAATATAATAAAAAAGGAAAATTTTGTACTCATTATTCATTTTTCCAGGTCATCTATCCTAGATCCCTTAAGCATTTCTTAATTAATAAAACTCAGGCACCACATAATCATGGTAGATTTTATTTTAGATAATTCTAGTTTTTGTTTTTAGATATGGAAAATTGGGTTAGAAATAATACTGAAAATGTGGTTTGACAAGATTCTACCACAACCCTTCATCACTTTTTGAAGTCAAGTTTATGTATCTGCAAAAGATTTATTTTTATTTTTTATAGGTTTTTGCTATAGGACATGTGCGCTCCCCAGAAAGACAGAGAGAGACAGAGAGCGAGAAATCACCCTCCAGGGGGGTGACCATGCCCCAATCCCTTTCTCCTCCATTCTTCTCTCGGGATCTTGGGCATGCACACACACGTGCCCAGAGTGAGTTTAAGCCACCGGGTCCAGGACTCAAACCGCAATCAACTACATGGGAGTCCAGCAACATAGCCATTACACCAACTCTGGTCCCCCTGCAAAAGTTATTAATAGTAAAGATGATAACTGATATCAGAAGAGCATCAAAGTATATAATTCTAAGGAGAGAAAACACTTCTATTTGAAAAGACCCTATTGTGATTTTCAATCAGAAGAACTTTAAAAATTTGCTTGAAATATTATTACTCTAAATCTAATTTCAGAATTGTGTGTAAATGAGTCTCCTAATTCATTTGAGTATATGGAGCTACAATTTCCTCCATCTGCTGAAATTTGGGATAAATGTGCTTCTGTCTCATTTGCCCTGGGTATAATCACACAGAGGTTGCTTCTCGTGGATTCAAGAGCTCTGCAGCAAATTTCAGGCACAGGTAATGTTGCTAACAGTAACAGACGTTAGGACTGGCCAGGAAGAGAAACAAATTAGGTGTAACTGCCTTTGGGTAGCCAAGTAAAACCAAAGAGCAGAGGACTAGAGGAAGGATAGACACTACCCATAAAGATCTAGTGGGACTCCGGCACTCAACTGTTGAAGCTATTGTCTTTGTGAGAACTTATGTTGATGTGCACATTGTGCTGAACAAGAATAGGTCTTTGGAAAAGCTTCAGGGCTAGATTGAGAAGTTGGCTAGTATGCTTAAATGACCTTGTACGCATTCCAGGCAAGTAAAAAGACCAGTGCCTGAACAAGTACATTGACCTCTCTAGAAGGAAAAATTTGAAACAGCAGTAGCTGTCACAGGAATAAAATAGTATTATAGGTAATAGAATAATATCAGTTATATTGTATAAGGAGTCAGGCATGGAGACAAAGACAACAGGGGACCTTTGGAGTTAGGCTATTGAATGCCTTTTCATGTATTCTCCATGTCCTTTTTGCTTTACTGTATGTGACAATATATGTCTTCAAGGAAGTATCTTGGGGAACCAAACGCTGTAATGGTTACATCACTGGACTCCCACATAGTCAACCATGGTACAAGTCCCAGACCCAGTGGATTAAACTCATGCTGGGCACGTGAGCATGTGTGCTCAAAATCCTGAAAGGAGAATGGAGGAGAAGATATTGTGATGTGGTAATCCCCCTGGGGAGTGATTTCTTGCTTTCTGTCTGTCTTTCTCTGTCTCTCCGGTGAGCACATGTGCCCTATAGCAAAACAAAATGAAACAAAAACAAATCAACTCTCTTAAAAAGAAACAAAGAAAAAAAAAAGGCAAGTATCTTGGAAGAGGCATCCAGATGCCATGAAAGTAGATTACAAAATTTGGAGAGTTCTGAAGATACAGTCCTGGTTATTAAGTAGTACTATTGTTGGAGACACTGTTTCAATTATATATTTATGTTTGTCTTTACATTCTTACCTGTGTTAATATTTATATATAAATTTACATATAAATTCAAATAAGCAATGCAGGATGTCTTAAAATAAAATTTCTCTCATTCTCTACTTCTCCCACTACTTTTCCAAGAGGCAATTTCTTGTTATTTTTAAGAAATTTATTTTCAGGCTAGTCCCATATCTTGGTAGTTAAGGCAGCCAGATCACCTATGGTTGACCTCAATTCATAGCTGGCCACAGTGTCTTGAAAATCACACTGGGCTCATGTGCATGCCTTCCCTAATCCTAACAGAATGTAGAAATGAAGGCAAAAGGATTGACGCATGAGGCATGACCATACCTCATGAATGAGGGGCACTCTCTCCCTCTTTTTATCTGTCTCTCTCTGGTGAGTGCACATGCTCTTTAGCAATTAAAAATATAAAAATAACAAACAAAAGTTTGCTTCTTTTGGAGGTTGCATCCATAGCTTTAAACAAGGTACTGGTATGCTTCCTTCTTGATTTATCACATGTAGACATGATTATTTCTTATCTATGGAAAATGAATACTTAGCTTACTTCTATTAACCCTACTTTTTTCATCCTCCACTTAATTTTTAGTTAACATTTCAGTTTTCGGTTGGTTACCTTTGTAATTAAACAATTCCTTCTTTTTTTTTTTTTAAGAGATTTTTACTATAGGCATATGCACTGACTGGAGAGACAAAGAGAGACAGAGAGACAGTAAGCAAGAAATCATCCCCCTTCATGGTGGATGACTAAGCTGCAATCCCTTCTCCTCTATTCACCTTGGGATTTTGGGCACACACACACATCATGTACCTGGTATGAGTTTAAAATCACCAGGTTCAGGACACAAACTGTGGCTAACTATGTAGAAGTTCAGTGATGTAACCATTACACCATCTGCTGGTCCCATAATTAAACCTTTAAAAAAATCTAGTGCTCACATCAATCGCTCACATACAACACTTGGAATAATTCAGAAATTGGCATCGTCTGCTTAAGGATTACATGCAAATTTGTAAAGTGTTTCATATTTATTATGGAGTATTATTCAGCCTTAAAAATGAGTGAAATTCTTACACATGATACAATATGGATAGACCTTGAAAAAAATTAGATGCAGAATGACAATTTTATGATTCTGCTTAGATATGGTAGAGTTGTCAAATTCATAAAGATAGAAGGTAGAATGGTAGTTGCCAGGGGCTAACGAGAGAAGGAAGCAGGAAGATCAGTGAGTATAAAACTTTTTTGGGAAGCTAGAAAGTTCCAGAGATGAATTGTGGAGACAGTTGCTACTTTGGTCTAAATGTTAGTCCTCTCTAAAATTCATGTTGAAATTTAATTACCACCCTAACAATATTAAGACTTATGACCTTTGGGAGTTGATTGAACCATGAAGGCTTCACAAGAACCTCATGGACAGAACTGAGACTGACATGAAAGGACAAATTCGGCCTTCTCTTATTCTCTCTCTAGCATCCCTCCCACCCTGCTATGGCACAGTAAGATGCCAGGTGCTAGAGTTCAGACCGTCAGACCTCCAGAACTCTAAAATGTAAACTTCTGTTCAGTTTCAAGCTTTCTGTTATAACAATGCAAAATGGATTTAGAAAGTTACACAGCATTGTGAAAGTCCTTAATGCCACTTAAATGTATACTTTAAAAATAGTTAAAATGGTATATTTTGTTATATATATTTTTACCTCAATTTAAAAAATGTATAACAATGTATCTTTATTCTGTAGCTTCTGCCTTTATCTCTTGTGTTCTTCTATGCAAATGAATGTTTTTGTAGTTTCCTCCCAATTTTTTCTTTCATTTAGTACTTCATTATATTACGTTTATTATATATGACTGTTTCAGTATAATGAAATTCGTGGAAATATATAGTAGAAACAATGATTACAGTCCTTGCTTCTACTTCCAAATAATTCTTTCATCTTTCTGCTTTCTATACACATGGGATTATTGAACTTCCTGGTCCCCTTGTGCCTGATGAGGCCAAGTGAATACCTTTGGACAATGAATGCAAGTATAGTGAGTCATGATCAGACATGCCACTTAAATACAGAGTTCTCATTTCTCTGCCACAGCAAACAAAGTTTGAGATAACTTTTTTTTTTCAATTAATTTTCTGAAATTTCCTAACAATATGCTTAGGGGGGGTCAGTGTTTCTTTTTTTTTTTTTTCCCCAAGGGAGCATTTTTTGCTACAGGACGCACGCACTTGCCAGGAAGTCAGAAAGAGACAGAAAGGCAGAAACTGAAAAATCACCCCCCAGGGGGGATGACCACACCATGATCACTTCCCCTTCATTCTCCTTTCAGGAACTCGGACATGTACATCCACGTGCCTGGCATGAGTTAAAGCAGCCAAATCTGGGACTTCAACCATGGTAGACTACATGGGAATCCAGCAACGTAACCATTATGCCATCTGCTGGTCCCAAGGAATCAATAATTTTTCTTTCTTTCTTTCTTGTGAAGGTGACAAAAATATTCAAACCAGAGCATCCCATGTCTTTTCTCTTTCCTTTTCTTTCCTTTCTTTCTTTTCTTTCTTTCTTTTCTTTCTTTCTTATCTTTTTGTGTAAGCAGGGTTTTTTGTTTGTTTGTTTTGCCAGAGGATACATGTGGTTTGCCAGAGAGGGACAGAGAGCAGAAAGGGAGAGGAACCATCCCCCAGTGCGATGTGGTCTTGCTACAATCCAAATGGAATCCTCCATTTCTTCATCATTTTGAGATTTGGGGGAAACATCCACATGTGCAGGCTTGCTTCTTAGCCACTGAGGCAGAGTTTCAAACTATGTAGTCAGCCATGTGAGAGTAGCCGCTCTAATCACCAGTCTGCAGGGTCAGACCCAC
>NW_006160212.1:651024-653059 GCF_000334495.1 Tupaia belangeri chinensis
TTTCTTTCTTTCTTTCTTTCTTTCTTTCTTTCTTTCTTTCTTTCTTTCTTTCTTTCTTTCCTTTCTTTCTTTTCTTTCTTTCTTTTCTTTCTTTCTTATCTTTTTGTGTAAGCAGGGTTTTTTGTTTGTTTGTTTTGCCAGAGGATACATGTGGTTTGCCAGAGAGGGACAGAGAGCAGAAAGGGAGAGGAACCATCCCCCAGTGCGATGTGGTCTTGCTACAATCCAAATGGAATCCTCCATTTCTTCATCATTTTGAGATTTGGGGGAAACATCCACATGTGCAGGCTTGCTTCTTAGCCACTGAGGCAGAGTTTCAAACTATGTAGTCAGCCATGTGAGAGTAGCCGCTCTAATCACCAGTCTGCAGGGTCAGCCCCACCAGGGAACCTTTTTTATGTTTGTTTGTTTGGTTTTTTTTTTTTGGAGAGAGGTTTTTTTTTTTTTTCTCTAGGGCGTGTGCACTTGCCAGAGAGACAGAGAGACAGAAAGCGAGAAATAAATCTTTTTTTTTTTTTTAAGTAAGAAGAGTTATATCTTTCTTATACATATGCAAAATTTTCTTGTGTGTTATTTGGCTAATTTCTTTCCTCCTACTTTCTGTTTCTTCTTTCCAGAGCCTGTATTTGTAGAATGCTGGTTACTCTGTATTATTCTCTTATCCCTTTCATGTTTTATCACATATTTGTGGTCTCTTTGCCCTTTTTGGATTATGTTCATGTTCATGTTGAATACTAGGACTTTAGCTTATTGCTTTCTTTTTGGTAGTATTCTTCAAATCTCACTGAGAATACTAATTACATTTTCTTTTTGAGTTTCTTCTCTTCTGTGAGGTATTTCCATTTCCAGTGAAATTGTTTTTGTTTATTTTGTCATTTTAATGCTATTGATTTTTGTCTGCTGCTATATATGTGCACTTGTTTCCTTTGTGATATCTGCCCTCCAGTCTGCAGGCCAATATTGCCAGCTACACTTAAATCACAGGGGAGGTAGGCTTTTGATAAGAGATGATCAAAACAGGTAGAAAAATTATTCTCTAGTTTGAATACTTACTTATTACCGCCAATTTTCCTCAACCATTAAGTTACATTTTTTTAATGTAGGAGTCATTTTTCTTATGATGATCATTTTGTTTGCCTTGAATCAATGTCAATTCTTTTGTGCCTTTGATTTATCAAGATATGCAAACAAGGGAAATAAGTAGAGAAATAAGTAGGGAAGTGATTGGCTCCTTGTCCCAGAGAGAGAATTTCAGTCAGATTCTACCTTTTCTCTATTAATCGACTTGGGCCCATTTTTATAATCCCATCCTCCGTAATACTAATTTTATTCCAAAATCTTTGGAGTTTTCCCTCGATTATTAGCTTCCTCTTTTTCTGTGATCTCTTTCAGTTAATTTTGAACTATAATTTTCTCAACCTTCATATTTATTGTTTCAGTTATATGGTTCCTATCCATTTTTCACCTCTCAATGATTGAAATCTAATATTGGATGATTACCCCTTCCTCATTATTTTTCTTATTAAAGTTTACAAGTTTAATTTTGTTTTTATTCTCTCCCACTTTAATGAGAAGTAGAGACGAATGCATGCACTTGGTCACCATTTTGAACTGGAAATCACTCTGAGCACTTGGAAACCTCAAGGACTGCAGTACATTTTGTGTTCTGTGGTACCATACCCTGTGTTCTCGTCAAGGCCATAGGTGATGAATTTGGACAGGTACAATACAGGTGGAATGTTTTTTGCTTCTGGACATGAGGCACATATACACACATGCTGTTATTGGAACCGAACATTTTGAGTAGGCACCATTTTATACACAAAATATAAGAGATTTAAGCACTGATAAATTACCCATGATGCTTGGGAAAATATTTTTTAGGTGCAGCATACATATTCTTATGAGAACTGGAGAAAATGAATTGGGAAATATTTATAAAAGCAGAAATTCATGAGAATAAAATGTAAATTTAAAATAAAACATCTCCTAAAATACAAACACAAAACCTACCAAAAATATAAATAAATATATA
>NW_006160212.1:653069-655794 GCF_000334495.1 Tupaia belangeri chinensis
TATATATATATATTTACATACATATATATACACACACATACACACACACACATATATATATATATATATATATATATATATATATATTAATTGAGCCATGAAAAAAGTCAGATATGACCCACCCAAAATTCCAATTCCTTTTCCACAGTTCTCATAAGAATATGTATGCTGCACCTAAAAAATATTTTCCCAAGCATCATGGGTAATTTATCAGTGCTCAAATTTATCTTATATTTATATTTTGTGTATAAAAGGGTGCCTACTCAAAACGTTCAGTTCCAAAAACAGTATAGTTTTCAGAATCCATCCAGGCCTTTCTCCTGTTCATGTGCTTTTATCAACTAACCTTTGCTCTGCCCTCCCTGAGTATCTAGGTTCTTAATAATATAGACTAGTTTCTGCTATATGACTTACCATCACCCTCTGATTTGTGAAACCCCATTTGGATTTTCTCATTTGGGTCTACCTTGGCTATTTCATACATAGTTCTTATCCACAGATACATGTCTAAGTTTCTTCGGACTCCACGTTACTTAAGTGGTTTGGGAAGATTTTTATTTTTGTTTTTAGATTAGATGGATGATTGAAGTCTGATGTACATGAAGAAAAGAAAGAGCAAAAATGATTTCTCTGAATTGAGTTCTATGCATCAAGCCAGAGTGAATTGCTAGATTACATTGAAGGTGAGGAACTGTTCATCACACTAAAGTGGTTATAGCACAAGGTGAGTGAAGTGCTAGAGAATATTGTACTGTGGAGAAATAGGTTGCAAAAGTCAACCCAAAATGACCTAGATGATTATCAGATATTGGGTTTAGGGTCACAGCTGGGCTTCTGTGGATGGCAATATATTATAAAATAGAATATTCGAAATTGACATTTGAATCTCATCCTGCTTAATATCTATTGAAATCAAACACAAATGATCCATGCATTTATCAAAGACACAATACACACACATTATGTAATGCATTATGCTAACTATTACAAAAAGTTCAGTAGTACTAAGGCACTACCCTCAAAGCGAACTGATGTATAGCAGGAGAGTAAGAAATGGGTATATTTACAACAGAGAAATGGAAAAAAGGAAAAGTGTGGCAATGTTTTGTAAGTGGCATTAATTGTGTAGGTCTAGAAGAATATACTTATGGCTATAGTTTTAAAAAAAATAATTTTTACATCTTTTTCCTTGAGCCCACATAATCAAGGCAACCCTTAATCCCACTGGGGCGATGAGACATGAAAAAGACAACTTTCATGTTATCTCTGTCACAGCACTTGTTGGGGAATAGGGTAGAGTTTTCATTTACTGAAAGTCTGCTGAGGGTGGGCTGGAAAAGTTTTGTAAATCACTCTTGTTTGCCAGTGAAATGAAAGCTCTTTCTTAGTAATATTATTTCAAATTATGCCATCTGGCAAGACAACTTGCATAATAAGAAGTCCAAACTTTTCTGTGGATTTTCTCCTAGGAGAACTTGAGAATAATGTTCTACTCCTTCAATTCTTTTAAAAAAAATTAACCAGAACTATGAACCACCATGATCCTGTCAGGATATTTCTTTCAACAACTTTGTCTTTTAAAGAATTCTGATCATTAATGTGTTGGGCTATACACCTATATATTTCATTTACTGCAGAGTTTCCCTTTTAGGCATATAGCCAAAGGAAAGGTCATCCTGTGCTTAATGTCACTCATCTTATTAGAATATCCCAAACTACTATTTTATATGACTTAGTTATTCTAATCAGAAGAGCTGTTGTTTTTTTCCCATTGTCTTCAGGGTTCTAAGACACTAACAAATGCCTGCATTTCTAGCATCTAAGTGCACAGAATGAGGGAAATGTTTTCCTATAACAATAAACTACAACACAGGTTGCAACACTTACAGCATAGACAAGGCCAATTGGGACCTGTTTGGGTTTTGAATTGTGAGGGTGGTTGGAATCATGAAGCGAGGGAGGACACAATATCTATGGTGTCAGATGAACACGTAACTTTTAAGGGTGACGTTCACAGAGACTATAGTGAATTGGACTCTCTGCAACCCTCTGGAAGCCTTATACTACCTGTTCTTTGTACAAAACAAAACAAAACAGCGAAACTAAAGGCTGAGTTTGTTTAGGGAAACAGCTAGAACAGAAAGTTGCATCAAGTGTTCAGGCTATGCCATATTAGTAACGTTAGTATGCCTATAGGAAACATAGAAAGGAATATTTTAAATTGAAATGTCTGTCTCATCCCATCCATTGAAATCATGCATAAATGACTCATTAATTTATCAAAGATACAATAGGCACACATTATGTATGATACATTATGCTAAATGTTATGGAAAATGTAAAGATAAGTAAAGTAGTACCCTCCGAGGAATCAGGGATCTGGCAGAAAATAGAGAGACATAAACACTTGATGGAGTGATTAAAGAGCGGAAGAGGGGCAGTTTGAGTTTATCATGGAGGTACCTAACCTTGGCATTACAAAACATAACCACAGATTTTATGATGTATACCAGCAGGATAATCAATGATAAATATCCTTGTGTGCATAGAGCATTCAAATGTCTTCAGATGATATATCTTTCTTTATATCTTGAGATAGGATACTGTGTGGCTCTGCACTGATTATAGACCCTATCACATATCATTGGAGAAGAACAAATTATGATGGAAAATTGAAAAGGATGAATGTTTGAAGGATGGGTATATGGATAAATACATGGAGAAA
>NW_006160212.1:655870-700269 GCF_000334495.1 Tupaia belangeri chinensis
AGAGGGAAGGAAAGGAAGAGAGGAGTAATAAAAGAAATAAAAACCTGGGACAGATGATAAACATCAGTTTTAAACTTAAGTGTTATATATACAAATATGAAAAAGTTGATCGATTCACAGAATATTTTATTTAATGTGTGTGTGTGTGTGTGTGTGTGTGTGTGTGTGTGTGTGTGTTTGTGTGTATGGTGCTTTTAGCTTTTGTTTTTTGGTTTCTACACAGCCTCTTGCTATGTGTGATCCATCTGCTTCAGCTTCTCAAGTCACTGGACCACAGCCTGGTGCCATTACACTTAGTTATTTTAGGGTGGGCCTAGAATTCAACCTGGGCCTGCATGTGCAGAGGAGCAGTGTGTCATGTATGCATCTGTGGGAAAACCTATTTAAACTTTTTTTTTTTTTTTCTGAGAGAGATTTTCACTATAGGGCACGTGCGCTCGCCAGGCAGACAGAGAGAGAGACATAGAGACAGAAAGCGAGAAATCACCCCCCAGGGGGGATGGTCACGCCGCAATCCCTACTCCTCCATTCTACTCTCGGGATCTTGGGCACGCACGCACACGCGCCTGGCGTGAGTTTTAGGCCACCGGGTCCGGGACACGAACTGCGGTTGACTACATGGGAGTCCGGCGACATAACCATTACGCTAACTGCTGGTTCCCAAAACCTATTTAAACTTTTTAAAAAAGATTTATTTATCCATTTTTTTTCTGACAGAGAGAGCAAAAGAGAGAGGGAGACAGAGAGGCAGTCCAATTTAAAATTCTCTTGCAGCTATCTACCCCTAGCTCCAGCCAGCCTGTATCATGGATACATGTGCCATCTGCCTAGAAATGTTGTGAGACATAAATCCAGGACTTTTCCTGTGGAGCTCCAATTGCATTATTTAAACTTTTAACATAAAGGGGCCAGCAGGTGGTGTATTGGTTAAGACACTGAATTCCTACATGGTCTACAGTGGTTCAAGTCCCAGACCTGATGGTTTGCTTTGCTTTCTCACTTGCCTTTTGTCTCTCTCTGGTCAAATTTAATTTAAAAAAATTAATAGATAAATTTTAACATTAAAAATAATGATATTTGTTTGATTCTAATGCAGGTTAATTTCGATCTCTGATGTTAGTGATTTATTTACATTTTAATATAAATTTTAGCTTAGGAATTCCTTGTACCTGTTGACAGTTCTATTGAAGCAGGCGCAACTCCATCTTGGAGGAGTGCCTCCAAGAGAAGTAGGGAATGGAGCAGATGTGACTCCATCTTGGAAGAGCGCCTTTATGATAAACTGTTAGATTCTTATGACTGGAAATTTGCCTTCTCCTTTGTGCCTAAGAGCAAATAGAGTAAACTAACTCTGCTATTGTCTTTAAACCTCACTTCTCCTAGTTGCCTTAAGATAATACCCGTAGGGATGATTAACCTGCTTCTTTCTGCTTCTGTGATGTGCTTTTGCTTGCTTTGCTTAAAAGCCCTACCCTCTACCTTTTTCCCCCATTCAAGCCCACTACACCTTACCCTTGTGAATCATCACAGCATCCCGGACATGATTGTGCATTTTTTGCCTTTATAAGCACCCCTCACCTTGCACATGGGGCTGCGGGGTTTTGAGAGACATGAGTCCCATCACCCCACCAATGCCACTGGCTTAATCAATAAACGCCAATGAATTTGACTATGTCTGGATGTCCTCTTATTTCTTGCTGAGTAGACTATATCATTATCAAAATCTCCCTGAAACTAAAATTTCTTTTCAAAATGGGAATATATAATTCTGATAAATTTATGTGTTCATTATTCTTTCAATTAACCAAAAAATTACCTTTATTCTACTTTATAATACACAAAAGGTAAAAGATAAAAAAACAAGTTTTTTTAAAAAAATTGTAAAGACATTTGTATGTCAGGAAAAAAAATTATAAAATTGATGAAAAAATGGGTATAAATCACACTTTAATTGGCATATAACCCCCCCACCCCCGACATCAACCCTTTAGTCCTCTCTTTGGGAGAGCTCCGGCATTTGATTCAATCTGGAATCATGTTCTGCTACACTAGTTCCCAGAACCAGCCAATTATCTATGAAGGTTTCTTCTTGGATGCCCTCAGTTACCTCTGTTCATTCAATGGAAAACTTGTGGTACTGAATTCATTCTAAATGACAGGCAGAAAAATCTGTACTATTTGAATGGCAACTTAAATATACAATGCAAGGTATTTGATTTAACGTATCTTAAATTAATTTAATTTAGCTGTCAAGGCCCCAACAAAGATGCTTAGTGTTTTGTTTGATGTCATTTTGATATATAGAGGTGTGTGTGTGTATGCACGTGTGTGTGCATGTGTGTGTGTGTGAGAGAGAGAGAGATCATATCATTTTCCCATGCTGTTATAATGAAAGATTTTTCTGTTTGCTCTTGTAAAACAAACAAACAAACAAAAATAAAAGCAAATGTATTAACCCATATGAATCTGAAATTTGATAGAAACTATTTGTATTATAATTTAGGTAAGATAATTTCTGTGATCATTTCTGAAAATTTTTACCCTGTATTCAGAATTCATTTGTAACTGTTTTAGACCATCTACTGACCACAACAAACTGAAAGAACAATTGTCTTTAGTGTGTTCTCTACCAAAAAGTTTTGGTCAACCAACCGGTTGATTAACTGTCCAATAAAATTTCATCCTCTCTTACACAGTTCTTTATCAGGTATGGTAGAAGATATGACTACATAAGACATTATTTCAACGTGTAAAAAAGTATCCCAAGGTCAGCATTTACCTTTCTGGGAAACCCAGCAAGTCTTCACTTAGACACAGATCTTAAAATTGACAATATGAGGGACCAGCAGTTAGTGTAATGGCTAAGTCGCTGGACTCCCATGTAGTTGACCATGGTTCTAGCTCCGGACCTGGCAGCTTAAACTCACGTCAGGCACGTGTGCATGTGTGCCCAAGATCCCGAGAGGAGAATGGAGGAGAAGGGATTGTGGAGTGGCCATCCCCCCAGGGGGTGATTTCTCACTTTCTATCTCTCTGTCTCTCTCTGT
This sequence comes from Tupaia belangeri chinensis, assembly GCF_000334495.1. NCBI lineage: Eukaryota > Metazoa > Chordata > Mammalia > Scandentia > Tupaiidae > Tupaia > Tupaia belangeri. The sequence continues at coordinate 658,918 of NW_006160212.1, forward strand.
CTTTCTGGAGAGCACATGTGCCCTATAGAAAAAAAAAAAAAAAAAAAAAAAAAAAACAACTCTCCAAAAAAAAAAAACAATTGACAATATGAGAATGAGCAAGAATGATTTAGGAATTTAAAAGAGAACATAACTGAGAAGACTATGTAAGAGGTATAAGATATTGAATACCTGGCAATTGAATATAGATTTTTTCCTTGGAAGGAGACATTTTCACTATTAAAACTATAGAGTAGATGGCAGGCAATGGGTGGGATCTCTTACACAGTGGGAAACACAGTATGGTAATAAAGACTTGGTGGGAGGGACCAGCAATTGGCATAATGGCTATGTCGCTGAACTCCCATGTAGCCGACCGTGGTTCAAGTCCTGGACTTGGTGTCTTAAACTCACTCTGGGCACATGTGCATGCGTGCCCAAAATCCTGAGAGGAGAATGGAAGAGATGGGATTGTGGCATGGCCATCCTCCCAGGAGGTGATTTCTTGCTTTCTGTCTCTCTCTTTATTGCAAGTGCATGTGCTCTATAGCAAAAACCTCTCAAAACAAAACAAAAACAAATGAAAACTCGGGGAAGAAAGGGAAAGGAAAATATTCAGTAAAAGGTGGGGGGGTATCAGACCAGCAGGTAGGATGGACGTTATAATTCTGGATCCTACACAGCTGACCATAGTTCAAGTCCAGCAGCTTGAAAGTCATGCCAGGCACATGTGTGTGCATGCCCCAAATCCCTAGCGGGTAATGGGGGAACTATGGCATGGTCATCCTCTTTGAGAGGTAATTTTTCATATTCCCTCTCTCTGTCTCTCTCCAGAGAAAACCTAAAAAAAAAGAAGAAGAGAGAACAATGAGGATATTAATACAACCAAAAATTTACCTCAAGCAGGAACAATGTCTTCTCTAAAAATAAAGGTTCTTTCAGTTACCTTATTTCAATGTTATCTCTGAGGTAGCAGCTGAGATATAATTTATTCATTCAAAGGTAATTTTTTTAACACATTTTGGAGTTGTGTTTTCCACCTTCCTTTCTGATCATCCCATAGATGGCAAACCAAGGTAGCGAGAATATAGTGCTGGGTTCTACTGAGTGTTGGTAACCATAGCACATAGCTTGTGAATATAGCGAAAGAGGGAGTCTGAAAAGCTAAACCACGAAGAAATGAATTTTTATGAAAATATTTCAGAGCAATATACTTCTTAATCAACAGGATAGATATGTGGGAAACCAGAGAAAAGCAAGCAAATTTGAAGTGGCAGACAGTGGGGAGATGCCAAGCATTTCCTAAAAGAATTTGTGATGAATATTTCGAGGACACTTCTGCTACTAGTGGGAAGGTAGCTATCAACAGCGTTTAGCTGGTATGAGTGTAGCACTAAACATTACAACTGGATAGATTTGGGTAGAAAAATACCTTTAATAGCATTTTCTTCATCATAGACAATTTGAGCTGGCTTCAGGACTAAAACTTTGGCTTATATAAACTTCACCCTACTGCGCCATACTTATATTTGAGACATCAATGTCCTTACACAGAGTAAAATTGCAAATTCTTATTGTGATTTTTCCATATATCTGTAGTACTCATATTAGAATTTAGCTTTAAAACTGTCTTACATTCCTTTCTAAATGTCTGTTTTTTTTATCCTGATCAGTCAATCACAGTCTATTCTGTACATATCTGGTAATATATTAAGTTTTAAGCAAGATTTTCCTATATTCTTAAGAAACAAGTAATCTGGTAGATGAGATAAAATTTACAGGTATGAAAGAGTAAGTGATTATCTCATCAGAGTTGTAGAATCTCATCCCATCATGTACAATTTGGTAGTAGATGAATGATGTGTTAGGCCATAAAATATTGTTAGTCACCAAGGGGACATGTTTAACTTTTTGCAAGTCTTCCAGTTGTCTGACTTCTTCATTCCTCTACAGTCAGTTTTCTATTAAGAGACATGTCTTCAACATGTACATAGTTACCTTTAAATTTTCAGCTACTATTTTCTCTCTTACCTATGAAAACTTTGCACCAAAATACTCTCTTGGAGTTAATGCATATGTGGTAAAGAACTGAGCAAAGATCCTTGAAGCTGCAAGGTTTAACAGGTGGTAGGTTTTTACTTATTTTCTGGGTATCTCAGTCTAAATACTATTTATGAGTTCTCCTTAAGAGCAATCAGAATTTTAAATCTTTAAAATGCCTTATGAGTATATAATCCACAGTGCCTACTTCAGGGCATTGAATGTCAGGTGCTTAAAATGTATTTGTTTGATTAAAATATGTGTTAGGACACTCAGATAAAGCTGTGTGTGTCATATTCAAAATGATTTTTTCCTGCAGATTCATCTCTCTTCCCTTTGACCCTTCCCCTTATTTATTGACTAGAACCTTGGTTTTGAAGACCACAACTTGGTCTCATAGGTAAATTTTCATTGGCTATTATTTTGCCAGCTCCCTCTCCTTGGTCTATAATCCTAGTTTGTTATGGCTAGTCAACTAAATGTACCTGCCATTCCTAAAAGGAGATTATCTGACTACTGTCTAGCAGCTCATCTACATGGGCACCTCCTACGAAGTAGAAAATTAAGCCAAGGGCTCTGGGCTCTGGCAGTAGTTCCTTAAAAAGTGTTTGTGTGGACAATGCAAAATAGCCAACTTTAAATTTAAAAGCCAAGAAGCCCCCTTGAAGTTTTTGAGCTCTGTGTTCCTAGCTATTCAGATATTTTTAATATTGTAATAATTTTTACCTTTTTATTTTAATTTCTCTCTCCACTGGCATATGTTCAAACAGAGCTAGAAGTAACACAACCTACTTATGGATTTCTGGAAAAATATACATGACAATGAAGGTTGCAACTTATCATTCACAAAATGAAAAACAGCAAAGAAGGTCCATATTTTTTGAGTTCCAATGAATATATAAAGCAGGTATCCCAATGCTGCAAATAGTTATGAAGTGAAATGAAAAGTAACATTTGCATTTTGTATGAAAGGGAGTAGATTACTTATTTTTTCATGTATTTATCCATTCATTCAAAACCTTTTATGGAACCGTTACATTGTGATGGTCATTGCACTTAGTTATTATATGAAGCCCTCACCTTCAGGTACCATTGTAATACATAGCTTCACTGCACAAACAGCGCAGACCTTTTTCCCAATCATGTATATAAAACTGGCAATATTTTAAAAATAATGAAATACTAAACACAAGCATAGTGTGCGGAATTCCCATGTGGCAATGGTGGCTGGTGAAGGCAATTATGAGAGTAAAATCATGGTAGTAGTCAGCACTTGATAGCGAAAGAGGCAATTTCAAGATGGCAGCATCGCCTCCTCTGATTATTAATAAATAAATATTGACGTTAATTTAGCACTTTCCATCTTCAAAGCACTTTACAATTATTAATTAGTCCTCTTAGGACTATTTGAAATATAATTTCTGAAGTTTGCATTCAAATAGAATTTTCATGATGGCATTTCTTGGCTTCAAGTACAACCGCTTACTTTTTTTTTTTCTTTTAATTCTCAGAATTTTTTTTTTTTCTTCAGAATTCAAGATAGTAATATGACTATAACTAAGTAGTTCTCCCAGGACAGGTTATTTTTAAGACCTTGAGGAGTCAGGATGATTTACATTCTACAGTCCCTGGAATTTGACATAGATTTTGGCTCAGTTTCCCTAAGGACCTCTGGCAAGTGAAGGTACTTTCAGGTCATCAATGTACGCCACTTTTTCACCCAAATCTTTACAAAGTGTGTCATCTCTAGCTAGACTGTCCACCCAGACTGCTTTCATTCTTCTTTTGCCTACTAATTCTTCTACATCTGTATTTTGTATTTTTTAACAGGGCAGCATCTCTTAAACCTTAAATTTTTTTGATCATTTAATAAATACATGTTTATTAAGTTACTCAATAGAAAGTAAAAAAATAATAAAAGAAAATATTCTTACTCATAGCTTGCAAATTAACAAGGAGATCAAGGATTGATTATGAGCACTATACAATATAATAAGTTGTGATTTTTTTTAATAAAAGACTTCATTTTTTGAACAGTTGTCGATTTACACAACACACACACACACACACACACACACACACACATGCACAGGAACCTAAGGGAAATCTTCAGAAAATTCCTATACACAGTGGTTTTTCCCTTCCCTATAGTTTCCCCTATTATTAATATCTTATATTAGTGTGTTACATTCATTACAACAGATTAGCCAATATCAGTGTATTATTATTAACTAGAGCCCACAGTTTACATTAGGGTTCACTCTTTGTGCTGTACATTTTATGTGTTTTGACAAATGCTTAATGACATGCGTCATGCTTGACAGTATCATACAGAACCATTTCACTCGTATTGTGTTGCTGTGTGTCAGCCAATTAGTGTTTGACTTCTCTGAGACCACTCAGCTTCATCCCAAGAAGACACCTGCATTTCAAGGAGGCTTTATCCCTGTGGTGACTGTTTATACACATACTGAGTCACCTGTCTTCTCAGCTCCACTGGGCAGAGTCTCTCTGTCTCAAGAGAAATTTATTTCAATTGACTTAACTTGAAGATAAGACTGAGGGGTCTAAGGATTGGTGATAAAAGGAGAACATTTACAATTTAATTTAATTTCAATCATAAGAGGCCTTCCTAAATGCCTGTCATGCATCTTGTCCAATTAAGGAGCACCCTGGCACCTCTTTTTGTTCCACACCTATTACCTCCCTCACTTCTACACTGTTCAGGATCATCACAGAATCCATAGTATCCATTCTCCTACTTGTGAAGCCACAAATACTTCTTTTAATTGTCAGGGGAGATGTACCTGTTTATTTTGAACTGTCAGTGTACAGTTTATTTAAACCAGACAGATATATTTGCTTATGTACATGCGATATTTAAAAAAAAAATCCATAAAATTTTGCTGGACTACTATCTCACACTTGGTATAGAGACAGTCTAACACAACTTACTGCTTCCAATATCAACATAGGCATAAAACCACATCGTGATTATGTGTCTACATCTGTCTCCCCTTCCAGATTGCAAGTTATATGACAAGAAGGAACTAGTGTTTACATTTACTCTGGGATACCCCAAAGATATAAACTTTGTCTACCACATGATAGAGTTCCAAATGTTGAATAAACTTAAAACATAAAAAGAAAAACACTATTTTGAGCGTATAGCAAGGCGGGGACTTGATTTAAAGACAGGTAAGGAAAAACAGAGCTACCAAGAAGGAGGGAGGGGTCCCAGAAAATGGGCTACTGAGGAGGAACTGGGGCTAAATGTTTTTATTTGAGTCAGAGGGGTCATGTTCAGGCTTGTTTTCAGGTGGGACTTGTGCAACAGATTTAGATATGGGGGAGAAGAAATAAAGTAGAAAATAAACTTTATATAACACTTCAAGGAGATGGTTTAAAGAAATTTCTAACATTCTCCCCAATCCGTACTCCTAATGAATTTGTAATGGCACCGAGAAGATGAAAGAAAGAAGGTATGTTATGCTGTGAGATATCACACCATAAAATCTTGGTCATAATATTGTATGTTCCTCAAAAGTCACCCCTTTGAATCCTGGAAGGAGTCTTCTAAATGTCACATTGAATCCTTGAGGATAAAGACATCCACCGGTGTTCATTAGGGCAACTTCTATCTTCCCCAGTGATGAAACCCCTCCCAGTGATGGAGAGATGAAATTTTGGACCTTTGATCAAAGAGCCTCAGATCCATTTAAAGATTTATGGCTCCCAGAAGAATTAAGAGTAAAAGCTTCCTGTTTACATGAGAGCATTCTCTGGAAAGTGTTCTTTGTTTCCTTCCTGTCTGGGCCAGGTGCTCTTATCGGGGCCCCATTTAGCACCTGAAAGTGCCTCTCATTTTTCTATCGCACTATATTGTAATTGCCTGGACACTTGCCCGTCTTCATCATGCTTTATTATAAATTATGACAAAGAGAGGATTTTCTTTGCTTATTGTTTCATTTTTTGTCTTTGGCTTGATGTCTGGAACACAATATAGGAAGAGAGAATGAAAGAAGGAAAGAAGGGAAGAAAGGCAGGCAGGCACGTCTCAGATTTAGAAATGAACTTTCTCCAACAAGCCCTGTATTTTAAGGGTAGTATTTCTTCTAGAATCTTGTCTAATAACAGAGATCTGAGATGTTTAGGAAAGGCAAAAGGCCTACTTAGCAATGAAAACTAGTTGACTCACAAATCTTTTGAAATTTGATACTATGATTAGCCTTGCTTTTGCCTTCCTGGGTAGGAAGGAACTGAGGTGACTGGGTGACAGTAGATTAACTGACCTCAAGGAAAATTTGCTGCTGGTTTTTCTTTCTTTCTTTGGAATACCTAAACACTACAGTCAAATGTGAAGATAATCCTAGCCCTAATGAACAATATTGTACTGTATTAATATGTACTACATTTCCTTGATGGCTTTTCCTTGGTTGACTATGATTTCTTATATTGGTTTGGTAACTTTTCTTTCATCTGAGATATATTTGGTGACTGTGAAATTTTCTTATTAATATAAGGTAGATTATTTTCTTTCATTCACTACATATTATTTCTGTGTGTATTTTTTTTTATTTTTGAGAGAGATTTTTGCTACAGGGCACACGCAGTACCCAGAGAGACAGAGAGATAGAAAGCAAGAAATCATACCCTGAGGAGACGGCCATACCACAGTTCCTTCTCCATTCTCTTCTCAGGATTTTGGGCACAGATGCAGACGTACCTGGCATGAGTTTTAAACCACCGAGTCCGGGACTGGAACTGTGGTTGACTACGTGAGAGTCCATTGATGTAACCATTATGCCATCTGCTGGTCCCCATATTTGCTTTTTTTATACATATCATACATGTATCTTTGCTCATAATAACTGAAGGCACACATCATGTCAAATATGCTATATTGTATCTCTCAATGGTTAGCATATTATGTTAAGCAGTAGGTTCTTAATATGTTTAAAAATTATAAAATGTATTTAAAAAAGAAATTTTCTTACTTTTAACAAATAACAGTATTTCTTTCTTTCTTAGGTTTTTGCCATAGGGTGCCTGTGAGAGAGAGAGAGACAGACAATGAGAAACCACCCTCCAGGAAGGATGGTCACACCACCATCTTTTCTTCTCCATTCTCCTCTCAGGATTTTGAGCACACATGCACATGCACCTGGTGTGATTTTCAAGCTGCCAAGTCCAGGACTTGAACAGTTGTCAGCCATGTGGGAATCCAGTGCTTTAACTGCCATGCCATGTGCTGGCCTCAATATTTCTTTCTAATTCAATTCATGTATACTTCCTCAAGCCCCATCATCCATCGTTCTAAGATTTCTATTAAGAATTTAAGGTACTCAAGAAATAATTTGAATACCAGAGATTATATTTTTACTGTATCAATGGTGTTTTCATTGGGTCATATAAATAAATAAATAGAGCATTGGTCCAATTTCTATTTATATTGGTCACCAAACTCTTAGAGTTAGGATGATGCCATTGCAAACCATGCAACCTTTTTCCCTGTCACTACACACACAGATCTGAGCTCTGTTCTCATCGGTGTCCCAAATGGCGTCTCAGCAGCAGAAGGTCAGAAGCAAAAAGCACCAAGTTCATGAAATTTAAAGGCAAGTTATCAGGAGTTAGACTGGAGCCCCAAACCATACAGGCTATAAGGTCAGAGCTTAACTGTTTTGTTTTTTTTTTTTTCTTTTTTCCACTTTATTGCTCAAGGGCAAGAGAACTTGATGCATGAAACTCCGGTACCATAAACTGTCTACTGAGGTAGCCATTTCATCACATGTGGTTGCAAGTCGAGTACTGACCACACAATTTAAATCGACAGCAGCAGAGCCCTGGTGCGGATTGTGAGAAGCAATGTCACACACAACATCTTTTTCCTAATTATTAGGACCTGGACAGGTGGCAGGAAGGGAACGAGGGGTGGGAATGGGGGGAGAAGGAGGGGCGGAAGGCATAGTGACATTTCCCATCTCAGGAGTACAAGATTCATTACCTCTGATGAAAAGTCACCAGGCTGCGGTGAGTCCTGACATACTCTGTGACAGGAGAAAGTGACATGGCCGTTTGACATTCAGGGCTAGAAGGTTGCCGGTCTGTAATCACTAGTTAAAATTGAATCTTGTACATTGCACCCTGCCAGCACAGCTCAACTCTTGATAATTATTTGGATGCTACTGTATTTGGATTTTATTTCCCCAGCAGAGAGGGGTAGTTGGATTTATAGTTTACTGCTGGGTTAAGATTGGAACAGGCTAGATCTTTTTTATGGTTAATATGGCAGGGCCAAATAAATCTGAAGATTTTTTTGTCCCCATTTTAATTCTAAGCCACTTGGAGATGGGGATGGGGAGCCACAAAGGAATCAAAGGGCGCGTCTTCTAATTTTCTGCAAACAAGCCCCAATTCTGCCTGTGCTAATGTTTTCATCTCTTTTCCTTTCAATTCATGATGCTTTAAACCAGCCATCTGGACACAGAAGGGGCTGGAAATACCATTTTGCAACTGCTATAGCCTGAGCAGCCACATGGTGAGAACTTCTTTATGGATGAGAACATAGGTGGTCAATGCCACTTAAACAACCACTTCTCCTTTACTAGGGGTCAGAGAGAGGACAAGAGAAATGTTTTACAGTAGGTCATTTTAGTATAATTACAGGGTGGCCTTGAACTGTTGATTTGCAAACAGGCATGCTGTGATAGGTTCTCCCTCTCCCTTCCCACCCCAAAGCAGGGAAACTTCTGGTCATTACAGAAACACAGCCTGAATATTCACCCCATTAAGCCCAGAAGGATCCTGGATGTCTGGCTTGACTGTCTCCTCCTAATATTTTGAGGAGTCGCAGGCATGTGTTCCTAGAAGAGTAAGTGATCATAACACTTAACTATGTAGAGTATGTTACCTGTGCCCCCTAGGGGTTGGAGTTCTTTATCACCAAAGTACAACATCAAAAAGACATCTATTTAAATGAAACGTGTTTCCAAACATTCTTAAGTCTCTGTTTTTTTTTTTTTTATTATTTTTATTTTTATTGTTCTTGGAGCAAGAAACAAGTTCTTAAACACAGTCAAAGACAAATAAAAGGTAGTAAAGATTTTGTAAGGAAGGGTCAGCAAACTTGGCCCAGAAGCCTCAAGGACCATCATTTAGTGTTCTGGAGGGTCCCATCGGGAATAGAGGCTGAACCTCACTGAGTCCCATTCATGTTGAAGCCTGATTTCAGTCAGTTGATTGTGGTCCATCACACAAAACTTACATTTGTGGAATTTTCAGGATGGATCTATGGAACTAGAATGCCAATTTACATCATTTACAGTGAGAAAGAGTTGTGCAGCAGGATTAGAATATGCGAATTCCAAATGGCCAGTATAAATATTACTGGTTAACTAATCAAGTTATCTTGATGGTCCAAGAATAGAAACAAAAGGAGTGAAAATAAATCTGCCTTTTAATCTCCTTACTGATAGAATAGATGTGGTCATGAGGGGCCTTCCACCTTTAAGAACTGCATTATTACACTGACATGGTCAGCATTCTTAATGAAAAACTCTTATTTTTATGGGCACTCCTGGGAGGGCACTGCCATCTATGATTTTCTCTCATCCTCTTTGTATCACTAAGTACCACATGGACTGCCCTCCCTCCACTTAATACCAGAAAGAACATGTGTTGAAACTATGGATCAGACTTAAAGAGATAAGCATATCTTCCTTCTTTTTTAGTTCTTGGAGGAAGCTATTATTGTGCCTTAAAATGCTTCCAAAGGATCATATTTCAAATCACACACAGACATAAACAATTTTGCATAAATAAATTTATAACTTCCTTTCATTCCACTAGAAGTACACTGATAGATGCCAGCAGGTGGCATAGTGGTTAAGGAGCTGGACTTCCACATGACTGACCACTGTTTGAGTCTTGGACCTGGAAGCTCAAAACTCACGCCTGACACATATGTGTTCATACCCGAAATCCCAGGAGGAGAATAGAAGAGAAGCGATTGTGGCACGACCATCCCTTCTGAGGGTGATTTCTTACTTTTTCTTTCAAAAGAAAAAACAAAAGTACACTGATAGAATGAGATGCTTTAAGGAGAGGGTTTCTCATCTAAAAGAAGAATTTCTGAAAGGGGAAACTCTAACAGAACAATTGAGTTTGAGAAATGTGCAAATAAGGTGGCAGAATGAAAATATCTTGGGGAAGGACATGAAACTTTAAAAGAGAATTTTGAACAAAGTTATAAGACAGACAAAAATAAACAGATATATCAAGGGGACTAAAATTATGCCTATAGCCCCCTGTAATAACAGAGTGAAAGACTTACTTGAACACTGTGATTGTTGAAATGATGATCCCAGTAGAAAAGGGACTGAGGTGTCTGGGTTGGTTAGATAGAGTATCATTAAATGAATAAACTAATTTTTTTAGTCATGGCTTCATCGTTCCATGTTGTAGACTGGATTAAGGGTAATTTATCCTTTTCTATGGGCATCAATTACCTTTACTTTGAAAGAATAACTTCCCTTATTCATTTTCTAGGCCACAGGGCAAAAAGGCTCAACTGCAACTAATCAGCTTTCTCCAACAGTATCGTTCATGACAAACTGAAGAGCAATCCTCATGTTCATATAGGTGGGAAAGGATCTTTCCTTTTTCCCCCAAAGTAAATCTTATACATCATGTATGACTCATTTAGATGACCCTTCTTTCATGAAGTCTTTCTTGACTAACCAGCCTAAGCAATCTTTCCTTCTGTAAATTTCTGTAGAATATATCACTTGTGTATTGATGGGTCAGATGTATTTGTGTTTGATTTTCCCAATTCTTTATATGTTTCCTACTTATATACTTTGTTTGAAAGAACAATTAAACTTTGGTGGTAACAAATTTATGAAACTTAAAGCTTCTCTTTTAATCTCTGAAAATTTAATTTTCATATCTATTAAAATGAGGAAATGAGAATATGACTTCAAAAATCTCTTCCAAATCTAATGCTCTATGAAACTGTGGGGGTACTTCTCTTGTGATCCCAAATCTATCAGATGCAATGTGAACGAATATGGAAGGGTAGGTGGTGATACAGCAGTAAAGCATGATATTCTGTGAGGCAGACACCTATGGGAGGGTTTCAGGTGCACATTCAGAGACTTTCTTGGGCATGCTGGGTACCAGCCTGCCCATGTTCTTGGGCTGGTTGGCAGGGGTTGGGAGTAGATCATAGTATCAAGACCCTGATGGCGAGCTGTCTCTTTCTCTCTGTCTCTCTATGTCTCCCACTCACAAAAGGAATAAATGAGGAAACTAAATAAAAAGGCTGTGGAATAGATTTCAAGGCAATAAAAATGTTTGATTACACAGAGATGAGTTTTATTACTTTCATATATATATATATATATATTTGCAGGAATAGTTTTATTTTTTTTTTCTTCCTACTGTCCATTTTCCTCAAAGTTCTTTAATCAGGCTAAATAGTCCAAAAGATGATCACATTCTCTTGAATCCTGTTCCTTTTTCCTCAGGAACTACGAAAAATAGGCAGGAGAAATGTGTTTTTCTACATTCTATTTGCACAAACACTGTTGAAAGCAACTGAAAGGGAATGCCATGAGAGCAACACTTTATACCTGGAGCACAGCAGTTCTGGGCATCAATAGAATCAAATTCTATTCTTCAAGATTTTTATTCTAAAATGGTTGACTTGCCGACATCTTGCTAGCCTTACCTTTTTACGCATGTTTCAGAGATCAAGCTGTCTGAAACCTACTCATGCAACTCCATTATGAGCTTTCCCCCTACAGCTTTTGATGCAATTAGCATCCTAGAATATTGAAAAGAAGTAATTTTATCATGCAATCAAGATTGCCTCAGTGAAGGTTATATGTTAGTCATTGCTGAACACTATAAGATAGGAAGAATATGAGAAGTAACATTTCTCACAGATGAAAAGCACATAAGTCTGTGAAGAGGAGATTGTAGCCTGCATTTTGCTATCACCATTATTATTTTAATATGTGTGTCAGTATTCTTTTGAAGTATATTGGCTATACTCATTGGCATTACACAAATATGGTTAAAATCATCAATACCCCATTGAACAGGGAGACTAAGAGAATTTTTGGTAGCCTCAGGTTAAGCTCAAAGATTGGGCCACTGGATTTAGATAGATTTCCTTTACTTTCTTTAGAATCTGTTGTAACCCTGGAAGAAAGATTCTGTGACTGAATAAAGTTTGGGTTTCTAGTGGCCTTGGTTTTTCAAGAAAAAAGGACCCTCCTTTTTTCCAAATGTCTGTAGCCAATGTCAGTTGATAGTGGTAGCAAACATTTTCCCACTGTCTTCCTGGGGGCTAATTCAAATGCAGAGGAAAAATGTGGGTTTGCCTATTCTGCCACTCTCTTAATCAAGGTAATTTTCTGAAATGCAACTGTAGAAAATAGACTCTTTTATTTTAGGATCAACAACAGTTTTTACAATGTTAGGCAAACCGGAGCCCCTCCTTAAAATGTCAGGAAAACAAAAACCGTTACCACCTGAAAGGCCTCTTCACTTGTCTTGAAAGGATTTTTTTAGGCTGTTCCCCTTAAGCTGCTGTCTCCTTCTGTGCAACTTCCCAATCCCATTCACAAACTGTTGCCATGGTAAATAATTATATCACAGATGAATTGTGTACACTTCCTTTTCATAGCTGGAAGAGAAATTGTGGAGGAAAGGGGAAAAAATCAAAATCCTTTAAAATTACAGGGGAGATAGCTGAGGAACGATTGCCTCCTCGTTAACATAATTAGCTCCATGAATTATAAATTGGTATTAGAACTTGCTCTTCATGACAAAAGGAGTAATTATATTTACTCATGTAAAATTAAACAATACCAAAAAAAATTAATGGGACTCACCAGAAGCTCTCTTGACATTATCATAAAATTCAGAGATCTGAATATCTCACAATCTGAAGTGATTTAAGCAGCATAAACTTTAATGATACTCACATTTTCCTTGTAGAAATATATCTCCTGGCTAGTTTTTAATTGCACTCCCAAGTCCAAAAAAATAACACACACAACAACAACGGCAACAACAACCATAAGCAACTCTTCAGTAGTTTCTCTCATACTGATGCACAGAAAATGTCAGGTTTTCTGAACCCAAGTGGGATGTAACTAATTTCCACAGGAGGATTTTTATTGTAATTTCCACAGAACACTGTTCTAAGGTTGAAGCCTCCAGACGAGAGGGTGAACTGTTTATTTAAACTCTCAGATGTTTCTTAAAATGAGGCTGGTGGGAGAGGAGGTTGATTTGTCTAACTGGCTTGGCACACTTGAAAAATTGTCCATGGGGATGGCATGGTCATGTATTGGGATGGTGATGTGGTGAGCTCTTTGTATAATTGATCAAATTTTCACAAGCTAATAACTGCCAACATGTCTTACCAAGAAATGCCTGACCCAGACCTAGAGCAAGAGACATGTGGAGAGAAGCCACTGTAGTATTCAATTCCTTAAGAACTGTTATGGATAGTCACAGGCAATTTTGGTTCCATTTAACACTGTAGGAGAACATTTTCTAATTTTGACATCTTCATTTTTTAAAAGAGGGTTCTAGAACTCCCCAGTTCTAGACCAAACAACCCAAATTACTCTCTAGAAATCTTACTCTGTTTATTGGTCCTATCTTCATAATTCCATGTAAATATTGCATGGTTGCTTTTTTCCTCTTTCTAGCCACACTCTGACATAATGGTTAGAGTTTCACCCTGGGAGCCAGACACAGGCTTAAAATCAATCACAACTCACCCATAAACCATTTTTTTAAAATCACATTTGACTATTTTCTAATATACCATAGAATCCTAACATCTTCTTACTTCTACCTACTCTTGTGTTTAGAATTCCTTCTACTCCTCACTCTTCTAAGGTAAATCATTGCCATCTCCTTTAAAATATATGACTAATTTGGGAGGTCAGTTCCCTCATGAATCTACAGACTCAACTGTATGAAACCAAGGAAATAAAATACTTACTTGCATCCTAGGTAGAGATGACTAGGATGAATGTAGGTGTCCTTGGGGAAAATTTTAGTTTATGTATTCATTCAGACACCTGGGTTTTTTTAGAGGATCTATAACATGTATGACTGTATAGTGAATGCTGGGAATGGGGAAGAGACTAGCAAATAAAATTGAAAGATGTTCCTTATGCTTCCAGAATTTATGAATCCTAGAGACCTAGCCCATAATTTCAAATAATATGTAGCCAAAATGATGCTTACAATGAATACTTAAGAATATGACAAAATGATTAAATCATATGTTAAGTGAAAAAGCAAGATACAAAACTGCTATTCTAATGATGCCTGGTATGTGCATATGGGATGACAATCTGTCACTGCTTTTCCTCCTGGCCATCCTTCCTAGTCCAGGACTTCCCAGAGCCTAGATTAATTTACTTTGCTATTGAAAGTATTTTCTAGTTTATGTCTCAATTTACATCTCAGAATTTTAATTTAAACCAGTTGATTGGATAACTGGAGTAATACCTCCAGGAAGAATCAGCATCTCTTACCTTAAGGTATCACTCAGGGTCCCAATCAGGAAACAGATGGTACACTCAAATGAGTAATTGAGGGGAGATTAAAAAAAAAGGATTATTTAAAGAAATAAAAGCAGAATTAAGAGAAACCAAAAAGGAAAGGTGCCATATTTGCATGGCTAGGTAGAATAGGGGTCATTGCCATTCCTTTGAAGGGACAAGAAGAATAAGTGGTTACCAGAACTTGAAAAAGGAAGATGTAAAAAAGGAGTACTGAGCAGGAGTTGTGGCTGTTGGTAAGGGGACATAGCCAACCTCTAACCACTTGGCCAATAGAAGTGAGAAAAATGAATACATAATTCAACACTCCATCTACCCTCTAGTCTTTTGAAGTTAGCTTCCATTGGCTAAATCTAACAGGAAGCCAGAAGGTAGGTTTCTTTTAATTTAATTCTTGAAGATTGGTCTCTTGGGTCACAAACAATGATGAAGAAATGTAAAGAGTAGGTCTAGAGGAAAAAATACAAAAGAGTTAACACAAATGAGTGAATACTTAAGACCAAGAGATGACTTTTTGAAATATTAACAAATTTTTCACTGTGGAAAATTATGTTTTCAAGGGAAAAATGTCACCAAATTCAAAATTTATGATTTTGAAAATCTATTATGAATATTTTTATGAGCTTTTCTCTTTGACTTTACTTTGAAGCTAGCATTTATGAACCATGTGAATCGTATAGCTTTGTCAAATATTTGTTATTAAATTTTTGAAACCCGAGTTGCTTCACTGATAAGTCACTTTCAAAAACAATTTTGTTATATGAATACGTGAATGATAGAATGAAACAGTGGAATTCCCTGGGAAAATTTTCCCTATTATTGCTAACATCCTTGATTGGATTTTGCCGGTCATTAGCTTATAATCTCACTTTCTTTACCACAGTAGCCTCTACTTTAAGCATCCAAGGAGGTTCATCTTGTATTTCCCCCAAGTAATGTGTTATGTGAATCATGCTACATTTTACATTAAGACTATTGGATAAAAATGTATTTTCTAATGATGTGGCATGGCTGATTTTATTTACAATTACTGTGTTATCATTTGTAAACAACTCATTAAATATATGTGCCATGGTTATTTACTGCAGGGAAAATTGATACTTGGAACATTTTTTTTCCAGGCTAACAACAGATTGATATTAAATACATAATAGCAGAAACCAGTGTTGTTATTGTAATAGACTATACTAAATTTTGCTCCTTTAAAAATGACTCTCAGACATATTTTATAAATCTCCCTCTTTTCACATAAAATCTGGATTGATACTCTATAAGCACATAAAGGTATTTAATAGTGAAAGTTATCATTGCCATGTATAGAAACGAATGTTTTCTTAATGTGGTAGATAGTGTCATACAGAGGAGGAACTAGAATAAAAGAGAGAACAAGTAAAATAAGCAATAATGGTAGGTTTTTAGATAGCATGTGTGGCAAATTCTGATGGCACAGAGACAAAACAAGGTCAGACTCAGAAATGGAAAATGCATGGTGCCTATATGGTCACATATGTCCCACTCCTGTGACAGACACAACAGATGGATCACAGCCCGGCTTATTCTCTAGATCTTGATAAAGTTTTACCATCTTGCTCATTCTGGTGCTATCAGCCTCCCAGTCCCAATGGATAAGAGCCAACAATGACTTCTGAAAATGCGCAAAATATCAGAACTGCTCTTTCAATTCCCCATTTTACAAAGGAAAATGGCCTTTGAAAAATATGTTATAACACTATAATAAGTTAAATGAACATACATTCTTTTTATTATGCTTGCATTAAAAATGTAGTGTGTGGTATGGTTTAGAGCTAGAAATTTTTTATATAACATTACTCAGTACTTATATTTATTGAGAATCATCAAGCAAGAGGATTTGAAGCATAAAATACCAGTACAATTTTTTTTTAAAGTTTTTGTGATAGGGTAAGTGTGCTTATAGGAGAGAGCCAAAGAAAGTGAGAGGGATAGTGAGAAATCATACCCCAAGGGGGATGGTCATACCACTATATCTTCTTCTTCATTCTCCTCCTGGGATTTTGAGCATGCATGTACATGTACTCAGCATGATTTTCAAGCCACCAGTCTGGGACTTGAACTATGTTTGGCCATGTGGGAGTCCAGTGCCTTAACCACCATGCCACCTGCAGGTCTCATAAAATACAATTCTATAATAAAAATAACAACTAGAAAACATTTATAGCTAGTGCCAAATACTATGGTAAATGCTTGACAGATGTCACTTAACTGATTCTCTTAAAAATCCTAAAGGACATTATTCTTCTAATGTTTCAATTGAAGAAACTGAGGTTCAGAGGATTACATAAATTTACCTGGATCACCCAGCTTATTTCCAATTGTCTTATTCCATTATTCTGTTGCTAAACATAAATTCTTAAGACCCAGTGATTCATAAAGAACAAAGGTTTATGTAGCTCACAATTCTGGTGGCTGGAAAATCTCAGATGTGTGACTGGCATCAGGACAGTGTCCTGTGCTATGTCACAACATGACCGACAGAAGCAGAGAGAGCAGGGTGGGAGCACACAGAACAGAGTGTGACCTGTGGGCAGCCATGTTTTAAAATGACCTGCTCTTGCAGGAACTAACCTATTCTTGTGAGAATGAGGCTTATGCCCTTTCCCAAGACACAGCATTAATCCTTTCAGAGGGTGATGCCCTGATGACCTAAACACCACTCACTAGACCTCATCTCTTACAGGTCCTATGACTTCCCAATGCCATTATGCACGTCAAAACATAAAACTTCAGGGGACAAATCATTATCCAAACCATAGCAACAATACATATTCTTCAGTAATATCTTTTTTTTTTCTTTTTTTGGGGGGGAGAGGTTTTTGCTATAGGGTGTGTGCGCTCGCCAGAAAGACAGAGAGAGACAGACAGAAAGCGAAAATCCCCCCCCCCCCCAGGGGGAATGGCCACACCACAATCCCTTCTCCTCTCAGGTTCTTGGCCACACACACACACATGTGCACCTGGCATGAGTTTAAGCCACCAGGTTCAGGATTCAAATTGCGGTTGACTACTTGGGAGTCCAGCAATAGCCATTACACCAACTGCTGGTCCCATAAATATCAATTATTAAGGAGAAAATTTTCACAATAATTTTGTAAGCATCATGTTAGTATTATATATGAATAAACTGGACTCAGAGAAAATCAGTGGCTTTCTAAGAGTGAAAAAGATGCCAGGGTGTGTGAGGGGGAATAGAATCTAAGGCTGACAGCTCCTTGAGCTAGTGAGAAAGGAGTTAGTCCCTACTTACATGTAGATAGGCTAGAACCTTGAAAAGAAGTGATTGTTTTTCTTTCGGATTTTTAAAGAGATGTAATTGCTGAATAGTATTACAGTTAATATTTCCTTCTGGTGGCCACACTTCTCCATCTTCTAATTTATGTTGTAGCCAAGTCCATATGCAAAAGAAAATCAGACATTTCTTTCTCAATGTTTGGGGAAAAATTGTTGAGGAGTATTTCAGATTCTACTTTAAAAGGGAATAGAAACTAGAGCATGGCACCTTATGCCCTCATTTCATCTCCCTGTAAGATGAAACTTCATCTGGGGAGAGAAAATGAGGGATCTTTAGAAACAAGGGGAAAATAAGGCTTCCATGTCCATCAGGACCCCAATCAACATTGCTATCATTGGCCTACTTTTGGTGAATTTCCAAATCTCTCTGGGGACATCCCACTTTGATAAAGGACTTCAGTTTGCTCCCAACCTCCAAATTCATAAACCCATTCAACCAAATCATTATGTATATATGTTATCATCCATTCTTGTATTTGGTTTATTGATATGAGTGCATATTTCTCAATAACCCATATGAATAAGGCAATTCCAAAAACAAAGAATGCTATGAGACAGGCTCATTACGCTATATTTGTATAAAATATTCTTGGGCTATGTTGGGGTCTATTTGAAGAGGGTCTGTTAGATCTTGGAGAGTATATGAAAAATGGGTTTAAAAATCTTCTCCAATAGCTTTCAAAGCAAGGAGCTCAGGATGGCTTGTGGAAATGGAAGAGGTCATGGCATAAGCATAACCATTCTGACTTGATTTATAATTTGTAAAATCTCTCACCAAAGTTTGGGTATTTGTGACCATTTTTTGAATACCTGGAAGAATTTCCTGCTTTAAGTGGGCTTAAAATTACTCCTAGTCCTTCTGAGAGAAAAAGGTAAGTCACTAATTTGTTCCAAGATGAGGAAGGGCTGCAACTCATAAGTGCCTCCACATAGCTAGCATATATGAGTATGCTTTTTAGCAAGACACTGTGACTGGGAGAAAAGATCTGAAGAGGGGTATTTGAATGTCTCTTACTCATTTGAATGTAACTTACACCAATTGCATGCGGAGGTAGAGGGAGTCCCCACAAGTCATTTTAAACAGAGAGTGAGACTGCATGCTAACTATCTGAGAGCAAATTAGAAACAAATTGGAAATCTTCTGTAGAGATTCTATGTCCCAAGTGATTGAAAAGAGCCATGGAAAATGAATAGAAATGTACTGGCCTAAGGCCATCAATCATGGAGACTGATTATTGCCCTGAGGAGGAATGTCTCCACATCAATAAATGAGAGAAAAGTCTGAAGAAAGAGAGGAATCTCCTCCAACACCAAGATGTTCTATGGGGCATGGCTTCAGATGCCCAGGGTCTCCAGGATGTACCAGAGAGTAGCTCTGGTAGACACTATTGATTGCCTCCAAAACATTCACCACCCCACAATATGTTTATAAGATTCCAGAAAACAAACCAAGTCACAAAACAGCTGACATTCCCATCTCTGTCAACTGAATACCTCTTGTCAAGCTTGTCATCTAAGACTTTAAGATTTGCAACTACAGTAACTACCTTTAACTGGTCAACAGATGCCCAGCATTTGTTTTTTTTTAGAGTCAGTATCTAAGGATGAGAGAATCTTAGAAGAATAGACGGGAGTCTGTTTTTCTTACCTCTCCATTGATTTGCAAGACATCCCAGTTTTCAGCATCAAATATGACATGGGGGTGCTGGGTGAGCAGACCTAACGTCCATGCTGGTACTCGTCTAACACTCATGAAGACTTAGAAAAAATAGTTGCAAGGTAGTTTGAGGATTACCCCATTCTTCCTGTGGTCAGCAGAACATGGCATTCTGTACTTCTTGTTAGAATGAAGTTACTAAATAGAAACTATTGCCTTTAGCTACAGTTGCTTTGAGTTCTAATGCAACCAGATTTTGGCTATGCAAATTTAGCCACTGTGTCTCCATCTTGGGCTTTTTACCCTGTCTGTATGCTCAGTCCCTATCTTTTTTTTTTTTTTTTTTTTTTGGGGGGTTTTCCCTATAGGGGGCGTGCGCTCGCCAGAAAGACAGAGACAGAGAGCTAGAAAGCGAGAAATCACCCCCCACCAGGAGGAATAGCCACACCACAATGCCTTCTCCTCCTTTCTCCTCTTGGGATCTTGGGCACGCACGCACATGCACACTGCATGAGTTTAAGCCTCCAGGTCCAGGACTTGAACCGCGGTCGACTACGTGGGAGTCCAGCGACATAGCCATTATGCCAACTGCTGGTCCCAAAAGGCACTGGTCTTAAAATGACTGCTGGTAGCGAGGTTTTCGCTATAGGGCGCGTGCGCTCGCCAGACAGACAGAGAGAGACATAGAGACAGAAAGCGAGAAATCACCCCCCAGGGGGGATGGTCACGCCGCAATCCCTTCTCCTCCATTCTCCTCTCGGGATCTTGGGCACGCACGCACATGCGCCCGGCGTGAGATTTAAGCCACCGGGTCCGAGACGCGAACCGCGGTCGACTACGTGGGAGTCCAGCGACATAGCCATTACGCTAACTGCTGGTTCCCCTCAGTCCCTATCTTATGCCTTAATAGCAAGGAGTCATAAATTTTTTAGAGACATGTAAAACAGGTGCATGTTTATATAAACCAGACCATATAGGTAAAACAGAAACTTCAATAAGAAGAAAAACACACTGACTTCCTTTTGGGGCCCTTATGCTATCTACCTGTAAGTGGAGTCTAAGTCCTGTTTCACTAGGGTATATTTTCTCCCTTCTCCCAACCAAATGTCTACTTAGTAAATATAAAATTGCATAATATGCCTAACTCCCCAGTAAAAATTTCAGAGCATTTGACTGTAATCTTCTGTGAGTCAGTCTCTTCTTCTTTTTTCATAAATTTTAGCGAGCCCATCCTGGGCAGTGGAAGTAAGAATGCAGCAAGCACTGGTAATCAACTGGTATTCACCTGAAGGTCAGAAAAGGAAACTCAGCTGATTCAAAGTTCCATGTGCACCTGAAAACAGTGGATCACACTAAATAGGCAAACAGTAGATGGCAGCGTCTGAGATAATAGCCACGTACACATCTAAACCCTACATTGGCTGAGTGTTGAGAAACTAGCTCAGAAACAAATGTTGCTGGAGGTCTGACTGGTGTTCAGAATGGCTCCTTGCCTGCTGGCTAAAATCCTCATCAGGGCAGGCTCCAGAAAGAAGTCATTTCACCGAAAGCCTGTCGACTTCTATTAGATCACCCTGGGCATTAATTTCAATTTTCATGTTTTTGCACCATAAAAAAAAAAAAAAAAGAAAAATAAAACTTTGTATATGCCACAGCTTAGCTACCAACTGTTGGGGAAAAAAATTGATTTCTATTGAATACTGCACTTTGGAATGAAAGAAAGCATTGTCTAAATGAAGCTGAAGCTCTCCGTCACCTATGCCTATATTACTGTGAAATCAATTATGTGGGCTCTTTCGAAAGTTACTGATTGTAGCAAATTGAATGGCCTTCATTTCAGCATAATTTGGAGAGGTTGATGTAATCAGAGACCTTACACCACGGTGAGATACAAGATTCGTGATATTCAGATGGGAAAAATGCTACAGTGGTTAAGCTTGTTCCTTACCTTCCGCTTACCGGCTGTAACGCTTTCATAAGTACAAATGAAATTGTTTTGATGAAGACGGCGATGGTTCTGAAGGGATGTGAGAGGGGGTAAGGGAGTGGAAATAAGGTTGCTGAAAATCACACTATTGTCCTCCTATGCAAGGAGGCTACAGAATCTAATCCTAGGCCTAATTGGCTGCAAATGAAACACTTTAATATCAAATCTTGAGTTATGCCCCTGAGCTAGGTTCAAGCTTAGATGTGAAGAGAGGTGAAATGCTTGATTTTTCTTGCTGTGAATGTTTGTTCCACTTCATTCCTTTGGACGTCTGGAGGCCCAAATAATTGCTCTTCAAATTATAAATTGATTCTCTTCAACCCCAAGACAATTTTTGGCTTGAGAAAATTCATGGCAAGGTTGGTTTCATTACATTTACCTAAATGAAAATATTGTATGCATTTATATATAGGAAGCAGTGTGCTTGCAATCAAGTCCTATTTTATACTGGGTCAGTTGGCGTTACCCAGTGTTTAAAGTAACATGGTTTGCTCCAAATCAATGATAATATGAGTATTCTCTATCAAAGATGTATGATACATGTGAGCACAGGTTATCTGGCCTTGGGAAGGTACAGCATCCTAAACAGAAACAGGTTTCACAAGACATTTGAGATGCAGTCTAGCTTTAAGAATTATCATGATTTGAACTTCAAGAACAGACAGCAAGGCTTTTTCCTTTGTATGAAGAACTGTTTCTATTTGCTCTTTTATATATATATATATATATATATTATCCCAAAGCCCAACTCAAGAACAAAAGATTGGTGATCTTTTTTCCAAACATTGAAAGCACCCTGGTTGCCAACTGACTCTTGATCAGAGTTGAGAGGCCTTGATGTGATGAGAGAAAAAGGACCTGTGTTCAATCTCAATTATTTTGCTTTACCCAGCTGAACTTTAGTGTCTTCACTTGTACACAGTATCTAGTTAATTAAAGGATTAAACTACAAAATTCAATATGTCAGTGGATATGTAATAAGTGTGAGAAAATTTCAGTTATTATTATTCACCCAACTACCTTCTAAGACTGCTGAAAGCAATGGTCATCCCTTTGTCTTTGTAGAGAATAACAACTAATACTAATTAGGAGTTCAGTTATTTCTTGCTTCAGATAATATGATGCGTCAAAAAGAAAATGACTTAGTTTTCAAAAGCTCTTGGTACAATCCCAGACTGAACTAACAATTTTGAAGATGGCCTTTATTTTTCTGGGTTTTACCGATCTAATCTATAAAGAGATATGTTAAAAACTTTTATAAGACTTCCTTTAGAACTAAATTATAAAAATTTAAAGAAAAAATTTAAATCTAAAGTATAGTACATTTTTATCTAAGTGTGTATACATATGTACATAGGTAAATACTAGTGTGTATGTGTGTGTGTGTGTGTGTGTGCATGTATTTATTTTTAGATGCCTGTCCCCAGTTGTACAAATGTTCATGTATTTGATTTAACACAAATGCACAAAGGCATGCATATATAAACCTTTCTATAATTTCAAACTATTTAGTACAAATTCCCTCTGTCCTACCTATTGTACTCTAATTTAAAATTATAAAGGAATAATTTTATTAAGAAAAACATTATATAAACAGGGAAACAATATATTAAAGACTAGAAAACACAGCACAAAGAAAGAAAGAAATTATTCAGTATTTTGAACATTAGAAAGTTGACTGAAGAGGCAGAATAGCTCATTGAGGCATCTTCCTTTTTTTTTTTTTTTAGGGGTTTTTGTTTTAGGGTGCATGCACTGGCCAGAAAGACAAAGAGAGAGAAAGCGAGAAATCCCCCCCCAGGGGGGATGGCCACACTGAAATCCCTTCTCCTCCATTCTCCTCTCCGGATCTTGGGCACACATGCAGACGCGCCCAGCGTGAGTTTTAAGTCACCGGGTCCGAGACGCAAACCGCAGTCGACTACATGGGAGTCCAGCGACATAGCCATTATGCTAACTGCTGGTCCCCCCCCTTTTTTATTTTTATTTTTTGACATGGTTTACTGTTCCATAATCCTCCTGCCTCAGCCTCCCAAATTACTGGAAGGACAGACACACACCACAACACAGAGTTTGGACAGGGGATCAAACCTGGGCTCCTGTGTGGTCTCAGCTTACAGAGCATAGCATCTTAGCAGTGTATGCTACCACAGCTGGGCGATAAGGCATCCTGTCTTTATCCACAGACTCACTGGTTGATGAAAGTTATTCACAGAAAAACTAACCTCTTGTCCCAGCGAAGTTATGATGTGGTTCATTAATTTTTTTTTTTCCCCCGAGAGCTTTTTGCAATAGGGCATGTGTGCTTGCCAGAAAGACAGAGAGAGACAGAGAGACAGAAAGCAAGAATTCATTCCCCAGGGGGGATGGCCATACCGCAATCCCTTCTCCTCCATTCTCCTCTTGGGATCTTGGGCACGCATGCACATGCGCCCAGTGTGAGTTTAGGCCACCGGGTCTGGGATTCAAACCAAGGTTGACTACACGGGAGTCCATTGACATAGCCATTATGCCAACTGCTGGTCCCAGTAGTTCATTAGTTTTAATGGGAATTAGTGTGTATTATTATGGCTTTATTCTCTCTCTCTCCCTTTCATACACACACACACACACACACACACACACACACACACACGTGGGGACATCAAGAAAAATGGACTTAAAGTATGAATATAGGCCCAGCCAGTGGCATGGCGGTTAAGAAGACTAGATCACACATGGCTTACTATGAGATTCATGTCCTACATACAATGGCATAAATCACAGACTGGGTTCATGTGCATGTGTACTCAAACTCCCAAAAAACAGAAATGGTGGAGAAGGGATTTCAGTGTGAGTAATTCCAACAAGGGGATATTTTTTGCTTCCTCCCTTTCTCTTTTGCTCTCTGAACAAATGCACCCTCTGGCAAATCGAAAAAAGAAAAGTATTAGTTTATTTTGGTGTAAAAATAATTTGAAATTTGTGTGTAGCTTTTTCATGAATTTTAAAGGCCTACCCTTATGTGAATGCATATTATTACAAAAGTATTTGTGTATTTTAAAATTTTTGCATCAAAATATACTCTTTCATTTTTTTAATAAGTATTTTGAAATCCCTTTACATATCTATATCTATCTCTCTATATGGGGACTTTCAAAATATTTCTTAAAAGTTTGCCAGAGGGCACTGCACTCACCAGGGAGACAGAAAAAGAAATAGGGAAAAATGGGAACCACCATCCCCATTGGACACGGACATGCTGTTACGGAATTTTTGAGTGACCAAGTTTGTGTTTTGAGATCATAAAGAATTAGAAGCACAGACAAAAAGAGGGAGGGGGAAGCAAAGCAAAGTTTATTGAAAGAACAAATCTCCCACAATGGGAAGGGTCCTGAAAGAGGATAACTCATTTGGGGCTCTTTTGGGGTTTTTATCTTAGCTTGGAAGAACTCATGCATGTGTTTTTCTCATGGTGACAATCATTTGTCAGGTGGATTATACTATTTCTTCCTATTTTGGGAGTGAGTCCATAGGTTGTGAGACTATGAAATGGAGAATTTTTACCCAATTCTTTGCTAAAAGCTTTGAAGCATAAAGACCATTATCTTGTTCTCAGAATGTGGTGGAGCCTGAAAAAAGTTTTAATTGTAGGTAGTAGAGTCCTGGCAAAAGATAACTTCTTTAAGGAGCTGCAAGTAATTTCTTGAATGAGCAAGTTACGTGCAAACAATCTTTGGTGAATGATTTGTAAAGAAAACTAGTATGCAAACCTTCTCCAGTGAATAATTTCTAAGAAAGATAGTACCTTCATCTTGTAGGACTCTACACTAACTATGTGTGGGTGGTCTATCTCCTATCTCATTGCTACACTTTCTTCTTCTTCATCTTTCCCTCCTTTTTTTTTTTTTTTTTTAGGCATGCAAGTACATACACTGGTGCATTTCTCAAATTGACAGATCTAGGACTTAAAATTGGGCAGTCAATAATGTGGGGTCTAATTGCTTTAACCACCAGGCCATGGGCTGTCCTTATAAAACACACATACCTTAGCTCTATTGTGAGTTCAATTCCAGAACATGGCAATAAAGCAAATGTTACAATAAAGCTGGACACAGGGTCACTAGATAGCATAGTGGTTAAGATGCTAGACTCTCACATGGTTGACTGCAGTTTAAGCCCAGAACCCAATGACATGAAAATCATACTGGGCATATGTGTCTGCTCACCCAAAATGCAGAGGGGAAAAGGAAGGAGAAGGGATTAGGGCATGGCCATTCCCTCTGAGGATGATTTCTTACTTCTCTCTGACTCTCTCTCTCTCTCTGGTGAGAGCACACACCCAATGGCAAAAACCTTTAAAAATAAATAAATAAATGAAGGGAAAAAAGAACAGTAAAGCTAGTCATATAAACTGATTGATTTCCTAAAACACATTAAATTTATGTTTACACCATACCATAGTATGTTAAGTGTGCAATAGTAATACATCTAAAAACATAATTTACATGCCTAAATTAAAAAGACATTATTTTTCAAAACTGTTAACAATTATGTGAGCCTTCAGGAAGTCAGAATCTCTTTGCTGGTGGAGGGTCTTGCCTAGATGTTGATCAATGCTGACTGATTTTGAGTGGGTAGTCTTTAAAGGGAAGCTGTGGCAATTTCTTGAAAGAAGACAGCAGCAAAGTTTGCCACATTTATTGACTCTTCCCTTCATGAAAGATTTCTCTGTAACATGTGATGCTGTTTGATAGCATTTTGTCCACAATAGAATTCCTTTCAAGACTGGAGTCAGGCCCAGTAGTGGTGGTGTAGCCATAGCACAATGCTCTGCAATGATGGAAGCCATGCCAAAGAGTATGGTTTAGTTTCTAGGTTTACCTGTACAGGCTGGCAAACAATGATGCCTGTGACCCTGGCTGGCTGGGAAAGTTGAGGAGGGACTGTGGCATGATAGCCTAAGAAGTGTGCTACTTCTCTCTCTCTCTCTTTTTCTCTGTCAAAAAATAAATAAAACTGACTTTAAATGATAAAAAAAGAGGCAATCCTCTCAAACCTTGCCACTGCTTTAGCAACTAAGTTTATGTAATATTCTAAATCTTTTGTTATTTCAACAGCATTTGCAGCATTTTCGCTAGTAGATTTCATTTCAAGCAATCACTTTTTTTACTGATCCTTAAGAAGCAACTCCTCATCCATTGAAGTTCTATCTGAGATTGCAGCAATTCCATCACATCTTCACGGTTCACTTCTAATTCAAGTTCTCTTGCTATTTCCATCACATCTGTAGATACTTTTTCCACTAAAGCCTTGAATCCCTCAAAGTCATTCATGAGTTTTGAATCAACGTCTTTCGAACTAATAGTAATATTGATATTTTTTACCTTCTCCCATGAATCATGAATGTTCTTAATGGCATCTAGAATGATGATTCCTTTATATACACACACACACACTCACACACACACACACACACACACATAATAACATAATAAACAAGGATACTCATGACATTGGCAGTACTCTTTTCTGAAATGCATAACATGGTTGTAATCGATATTTATAATTATTTCTCCCACTACCCACTGTGGACTTCTTTTGCATTCAGCATATACCCTCTCTGGTCATGGTTCTTTATCTGCTAGGGCAATTCTGAAGCTTCATTTCTGGAGTCTGGGCCATCAGTAGTAACCTTGTCTGGGACTGGGCTGTAATTTCCCATTGACTATAGTCATGGAGCATGATAGTATTTAGGAATACCCTAAGCGATTTTCAGTGTTCCATATATGTTCTCTTTTATCTTCCCTGTGGAACAGTAGTCTAATCTCTCATTAGTAGTTGGGATCAATAACCTTAGCCAGCACAGTATTTTCCTTCTTCACCTGTTGATTCAGTGTCATGAGGAGTCCAAAGCTGCTGAGTGCTGGTTTAAGTTTCCAGTTAATAATGGAAACATTTTAATGGTGGAAGCATTTCTCCTTCTGGAATTAAGACTCCTAGGTCAGCAGAAGATAGGGTCACGTTAAAAGGAAGCAAGATATTTGCTAGTGATTCACAAGGAATTCAATAATGAGTAATGACACTTTCATTTCCACTC
Source organism: Tupaia belangeri chinensis (assembly GCF_000334495.1). Classification (NCBI taxonomy): domain Eukaryota; kingdom Metazoa; phylum Chordata; class Mammalia; order Scandentia; family Tupaiidae; genus Tupaia; species Tupaia belangeri. Next base: position 686,586 of record NW_006160212.1, read on the forward strand.
TTTGATTCTTGGACCCATAAACCCTGATTTTGAAAGTTTCGGCACCATATATCGAACATTGCTTTAGAACGTAACCAGGATTTTAAAGAACCTTATCCTATCACAAGATATCGTAAAACACCTGATAGAGTAACTAAGTCTCTAAAAGATTATGTCACAGTGCCATCAAATCAGCTGCCTCAGGTCAATGGAGAACAAGGGAAAAACAGCAGACTCCAAAGAGCATAGTCCATACTTGGCTGTGAAATGAGTTCCTTGATCAGAAGCAATACTGTATGGAACACCATGATGGCGAAGAAGACATTCTTTAGGAGCATGGACGGTAGTTTTTAGTAGAAGTATTGTGTGTAAAAAAGGCAAATTTTTATCCAGTGTCGATTACTGTTAGAAAAAAATACTGCCCCTTCCATGATAAAGCAGTCCTGTGTAACAGTCTAATCACTCCAAGAATTAATGCCATATAATGAACTAAGTATTGGTTTCTGCTGCTCAAAGGTCAGGCACTCAGTGGTCGTCATAACTAACTTAGCCTTGGTGGTTAGAAGCCTGTTGAGACCATGAATAATCTCCAACACTGACACCTTAACCAATTTGCTTGTAAGCCTAAACATAGTCTAGCTTCTTTCCTTTTAGACTTGATGACCTTTCTTAGTGTATACAGCCTATTTTTAAGTAGAAATATTTATTGTGTGTAATCCTACCACATATAACATCTAAGCAAAATTTTTCATGTAAACCCAAAAGTTACCATTTTATTTTTCTTTTACTTGCTTTATTTAGGTTGTGTTATAATACGATTATTGGACATGAAAATAAGTATATTGGCTGCATGTATTCTATACTATAATGCCATGTAGAATATTCTCTAAAAAAGATAAATACTGTCTGTAGTATTCAAATTATTTAATCTAGAAATCTTCAGTGTCCTGCTTCGGATGGGCCATATGTTGTAATCTACCAGTTCAGTCACCAGGATTCTCCCTGTAACTATCAAGTATTTCTTCTAACATAATATTGAAAAGATGAGAGACAGAACCTAAAGTAATGGGGAAAAATAGCATTTCTAAAAGTAAAATTTTTAGAGACCTGGAATTCTACAGTGATGGAATAAATCATCTCATAAGTGCCCTGTTAGTAAAGGTATTGAAAGATAAATGGAGTGACCTGCTTGTTTTATCCAAGCCATTGGAAGAGAAACTATGATTTAGACCAGGGTTTAGAGTCCAAGACTCCTATTTCTTTCATAGTTATATCTGTGGAGTGTCTTGCTCAATCCTCTCTATTCACCTTGACTTACAAATGTTCAGTTTCCTCATCTTTGAAATAGAGGTAATAAAACCTATCTCAAATTTTTGTTATGAGGATTAAATTGCATAGTATTTTAACAATACATAGCTCAGTATGTGGGATCGATTGTAATCACCACCCCTCATGTCTCCTGTAGTGTTTTCAGCTTTTCAGAAAAGATAGTCATGCCCACTTTTCATGATAGAATAAATGCCACTAGTTCCAAGGTCCTTTTTAAGATTTTCTAGTCAAATATTGCTCCTTCAGTCAATGCATAATTCTAGTTGTACATCTCCATTAATCCTTACCACTGTGTAAGTATTTATTTAATTTTCTCTACTTCATTGTCAGCTACTTGCTAGTGGAACATAACGTAATTCACCTGGAATCCTTAGGAAATAAGTGAGAGAACAACAATAATACCCACTGACAGGACCGTTGTAAGAGGTTAGGTACTCTTCCCTTGGCTCCTTTCGATAGTACTATGCTAAAGGTAGTATTACCTTTAGTTGTTTGTATAAAATAAAAAGTAAAACCCAATGCTTATGAAGGTTAGGCTACTTGCTGATATCATAGTAAACAAGAGCTTGAGCTAGGTTTTGAAACAACACTGATTCCAGAACATCACTTAACCTGTGTGTTATGAATGTGGTGGTCTTGATCTGAATCTATCCATTGGCAGTATAGATATAATTTGCTATTTCTGCAGAAATAAATCTGTTCATCTTAACTAAGCAATGTAGAATGCACCAAATGGAAGTTTACTTATTATTTTTGTAACTTTGGGTTAGAAACAAAAGAACTAATCAGATAGTCATGTGTTCTGGGAAAGGATAGATTCAAACACAGCTATTGAGAAGATCTAGTGGTAGAAACAGACTTTACTTAATACATAGGCAGAAGGAAGACTAGAACGAGTAAAAAAGGGGAAAAAAGCTTCAGACATCATTGCCAGAGGAACAACAGTCATTAGGCAGATCTAACAAGGAGACAGGGAGGATCTTAACAGGTTAATGAAACATCAGAATGTCCCAAGAAAAGAACCATATTTAGAAATTCAGTAGTAGAGTATTTGAAGTTCATTTCTAGGGCTGAACAGTCCCTCAGAGGAGCTTATTTGAAGAAGGTAAATTTCTGGTTCTACAGGAACTATGTATCAAGACAGGGACAGAGGTATCAGGCAGGGATCTAGTGACCACAAAAGAAAGATATTGATTGCATCTCAGGATCAAGACAGACATCTTCTGTGCTAGAAAAATGTACAAGGTCAGAGACAAACTAGAATCAATGTTGACATGATGCTGAGCCCAAGTGAAATAATTGCATCTTAAAGTCAAGCTTTGGTGGAGCTGTGGGTATAATTGTTATATCTGTGTAACTCTATACTTTTTAGAATAAGAAACTAGGCAGACTCTGGTGAACATAAATTGATTAATTGAAGTTTACTAACATCAAAGTAACATTAAAATTTAATATAAACATTTTTTGCATTGTCAAGTACACCCATAATCAAGATTCTCTGACAAAATAAAAGAGACTATACAAAAATAATGGTGGCATTCTATTACTGCTTTAATTATAGCTTTTTCAAACTTTAGCATTTCTCAATAACTCAGCCATAGAATCTGTTAAAATACAGACTTCTAGGCTACCTTCAGAGTTGCTTATTCAGTATGTGGTGATATCCCATAAGTTATAATCTAGTTAAGTTCTCAGGTAATACTGATGATGTTGGTCCTGAGAACACAGTTTGAAATCCTTCAAATTAGAGTACAACTTCTAAGTATTGCTAATAAGAATTGATAAAAATGTCACCAACTGGAACCAGTAAGTGGCATAGTGGTTAAGATGCTGGACTCCCACATGACTGATCACAGTTTGAGTCCCAGAACTGGTGACTTCAAATTCATGCTGGGTGCATGTGAGTGGGTACACAAACTTTCTAGAGGAGAATGAAGGATTATCACATGGCCAGTTCCCCAAGGGGTGATTTCTTACTTTCTGTCTATCTCTTTGAAGAGCACATGTGCCCAATAGCAAAATTTTCTCAAAGAAAAACAAGTCACCAACTAAACAGAGAGTAGGTAACGTAGAGTGAGAAAACATATTTGTCCAAAAGTGAGATTTCTTAGTGCTTCATGAATTTTCAAATTTGAAAATTCTGAGAATCTACTGGATTCATGAATTCCCCTATTCTGAATCTTGCTTATCCATATACAGGGCAACTTCTATTCCTTCTAATTTTAGAGGTTTAGATTCTTATTTAAGCCTGTAATATCTTCCAAAATATCCATAGATGGTCTTCTTTTCCAGTCTTAGTTTGTTTCTACCTACATATTAATACGATATCATGAAAATGTCTTTCCATGAAATTAGCTGTCCTCTCCATGACTCCTAATTTTTTAATTATGCATCTGAATTTACCTCAAATTTTTGAACTATAATTTTAGTATAAGGAAAGATATCAACAACTAACATGGTTTTGAAGAGGTATTAAGAAAAAAATATAAAGCATTAAATATTTCCACTAGGGGTTAAGATAAGTCAGGACTCACTATTAACATAATGACTGTGGTGAGGAGCAGGTGTCCAGCACTAGTCCACATAGCCTCGTGGCATTAATGGGAGTCCTGTGGTTTTGTTCCCAAGCACTACTTTGGATGTTCATCCCAAGATCTGAATTAACACAATATAGTTCCTGCACTGCTAGGTCTTATTGCTTCATTAATGTGCTCATAATGACAATGGAGGACTCTAAATTTTTTACGTCACTTCATGTCCTATAAAATTTCCATAGAGTGATGAGCTTCATAAGAAGACAAGTCACTGCATATGAGAGTTTAAATGAGAGGTTTAGAGGAAATATCCTCTATTAAAACAGAGGTTATGCAAAGATATGGCTGAGAAAAACATACAACATGCATCAAATTTTAATATTTATGGATGAAATTTTCAGAGTTAAATACTGAAGAGTTAGTTGTCATTTATTTGTACCATATCTCCACTGTACTCAAAAGGGAGAAATAATCTGTTATAATTAACTATCAATTTTTCCTTTCAACAGATGATTATAAACTCTGTCTATCTACAAAATACTGCCCTATATCTCACGTTTTTAAAGATCAGAAGTCACCAGAAGGCCTTACAAATAATTTTTCATATTATCTTTAGAATCTTCTGAAAAAATACTACCATTTGCAAGAAGAAATAAAAAAATAAGTTCCTGTTCTACTATGGCTATCATTCTGATGCCATGAGTTTTAGAAAACATGGATTTTATATCCAGACACTTTTTAAACAAAGAAGATAGAAAGCAGGAAAAAAAACGTGCATTAGTCTTGAGATATGAGCGCTAAAGATGATGTAGTTTCTAATATGTATCAAATGTCAAGAATATAGTGTGGGAAAATCTAAAAGACCAACAAGAAGTCAAGGAAGGTTTCATAACACCCTCAGCAAAGATAAAACATAAGTATAAGAAAGGGCATGTGTGTTCAGTGACCATATGGTAGCATAGTAACAAAACTTGACACTCCTTGAGGTTGACCTATGAGGGGAGTTTCCTGGTTTGTATCCAGAGATCTTCTTTAATATACTGGGCATGTGCATGCCCATGCTTCAAGCTAGCTGAGACTTTAGATGGAGCATGGTGTCAGGATTCCGTTAAGGCTACTATCTCTCTGACTCTGTCTCTCCTTTTTCTGTCTCTCTCACTCATGGAAGAATGAAGTATATGAACTTAAAAAAAAAGGAAGGTATTCAATAAACTGGTTCACTTACAATCAACCCAAGTACTTACACAAGTATTTGCAGACTGAGAAGAATATAGACAAATGACATACAAAAAAGTAAGATCAAGGACATCTGCTGGATCCAGAAAGCTCCTGATCTAGTCTTTTATGTAGTTTCTCATGGGTCAAAAATGAATTCTACTGTCACTTATTCTTAGTCAACACATGAGAATGAACAGATAATCAGAGAACCGTGGAATACAAGAGTAGAATAATTCCAGAATCACCAGATTTGATCATCTTAATCTTAAACATGAGGAAACTGAGGACCAGAGAAGGAAAACATACCTAGAAAGACATAAAGCATTTAAATCATACCTGGAACAAACCCTACTTAGCCCTACCCTAACTTCAAGTCAGTTTTCTAAATTGTCAGTCAAGGTTGTGGTGGTAAAATACAAAGAATGAATTAAATGTGGTGGTAAAATCCAAAAAGTTAATTCAAACAAACCCATTTTAAGAAGTTTATGGTATTTACCCTTCTCGAGATCTTGGTTTTACAAAGGACATTAAATAACACACCTTAGATATCCAAGAACAAGAACAATATTAAGAGATCACAGACCGTATTTGCTTAGTCATTTCTGCCTGATGATTCACTTAAACTAACATTGGTCATTTGCCCAATATATTATTTATTTCTTATGGTTCTTTCTCTTTTGTATCAAGGAGATCACTAAGATCCTGGTCTCAAATTAAAATGAATGGTTATTTGATGAGGCATTCACCTTGGCAAGAAATTTTGCTCTGGACTACAGTGAACTAAGATCATTATACCACTGACAATCAATAACAGTTTGGTTGCTTAAATTCTTGTCCAATGTATTCCTTTTTTTTTTTTTTTCAGTAAAAGATTTACCTCAAAGATAGAGTATGTTGGGAACCAGCAGTTAGCGTAATGGCTATATCGCTGGATTCCCACATAGTCGACCGCGGTTCGTGTCCCGGACCCAGTGGCTTAAAACTCACGCCGGGCGCGTGTGCGTGCGTGCCCAAGATCCCGAGAGGAGAATGGAGGAGAAGGGATTGCTGCGTGACCATCCCCCCTGGGGGGTGATTTCTTGCTTTCTGTCTGTATGTCTCTCTCTGTCTGTCTGGCGAGCGCACGCGCCCTACAGTGAAAATCTCTCAAAAAAAAAAAAAAGATAGAGTATGTTATTTAATAGAGTAATGTACAATTTTAAAATTGCCATTTCTATTCTTCCTTGCAGTTCTCTACAGCCATTTAAAATCCCATGTGTTTCTTTGTAACCATTCTCAAACCAAATGCTAATCTAAAGGCTATTCTCTCAAGCTGTTTTGTAATTTCAAACAAGTCACTTGGGAGTGTCCAAAGAATCCCAGAGTGGATTCTATATATTGTAATTGAATTCACATATTGAAAATATGTTATAAGAATATTTGGTATTAAAATACAAGTACAGCAGGCTGATAATGTCTGGAATGTGTCATTATCTTGTATCCCTGATAAGATACTAAATTTTGCACATTATCTCAGTTTCAGGTGATATTCACTGCTGCAGGGCCTCTGACTTGACCACATAGGATATGGTGACCTATTGGAAGATTCTACAGAAACATATTTCTATAGAAGTATTGATAAATCTATCTAACACTTATCTGAAGGGAGGAAGTCCAGTCTAATGAGTCAACTCAGTAACAAAGTCTTGGCTTCAAAAAAAAATGATGTCCCAGACCCATTCACAACATCTGAGACCTCTGGAGCTTCATGGTCAGAGTGATAAGAAACATAGAAGAGTAGTTTTATCCAGAGCTTCTGGGGTCTTTGGAATGGAAGTGGTATATTCTTAAAATTCTTCTAAGTGAGTGTAATACAAAATGGAGAGAGGTGGGCCTCACTTTACCTTGGAAAACAATGCAGCTTGGATATGTTAGGCTTCTATAGATACGACTGCTTACCAGAGATGGGCATCAAAACATCCCAGGGTATAGTGGTATCCAGCAGAGCTCTGATCAGTATCACAGTGCTGAGTGTTGCTGGGGGAGTCCCAAAAGTGAGACTCTAGAATCTAGAGAAAGTATCAAGACTCAGAGAAACAATAACTTTGCTCAAAGAAAGCTCTGTAATGCCTGACAGAGTGGCAATTCTAAACATAAAAGAGATGCCACCCATCGACTCTTAGATATACTCTAGGAAACTCTGCAGGTGACTTTAACCTGGTTTAGACAGAGGATGAAAACTTGTCACATATGCATTACAGCTATTAATAAGAGCTCCTTCATACCCACAGACTGATAGTGCTAGAGAAACTTTAGCTCATATGCTTACAAACTTTATCTCCTAATTTTTACTAGTCACACATAGAGACTTATATACACTCTAGTACCTGAGTACTATTTTCTCAAAATTCCAGAAGTTGGTGCAGCTCTGATATTTGAGGATGAAACTCTAAATACTTTCTTGGCTACCTGAGTCCACTATGACCTGACTCTGCCCTCTGAATTTGCTTATCAATTTTCATGTAGACCATGTTCTAATGAGCTTATTTTAGGCTTATGTTTTTGGTACCATTTCCTGAATGCCTGAAACCTCAGAGGTCATCTTTTTGGTTTCACAAGAGTAAGCCTATCCCCCTTACTAGACTTGAAATTCTTTGAGATAGTTGGGATCTGTCTTTTTTTGCTTAGTTAAGGGTAGATTTTACTGTTTATATAGCAATGCTAGATATGCAAAAGCACTTGAATGAATGCATAAATGAAATATTCAATTTTCCATCCTGAAAGCTGTGATGGTCTTACACAAAGATGTGTCCAGTTGGTGTTACATTGCTTGGTCCATCTATTTCCACTATATTGCAGCCAATAATAAATAAATGAATGATTTCTTCCTCTCTTTAGGGTGCAGTAATTCCTTGGGAAAATTTCTTATTTGTCAGAATTGCATTTGGATATGAGTACAAAGAAAGGGGAGAAAAAAATGGGCAAAATTCTGCTGATAAATTTAAAAATTTTCACTAAAAACACCGCAGTAAAGCAGCTGAAGCTCAAATGTAGAGAATCATGTCTCCTGAAAATAAATATCCCCAAAGCTCATAAACACCAAGGCTAGTGGTCAGGAATGAACAGATGTTTATTGCCTCATGCACCCTCTGCTACTCTGGGATAATCTCTTAAATATCCCAAATCCAGTTTGAATTTAAATTAGATTCATATTTTTGTTCACGATTATTCCATTAAAAATATCATATGATTAGCCAATTAAATGAAGGGAAAAAAATCAGTAGGAGAGCAATCCCCTTTAATATTTTCAATTAAGATGTAGTGTGGCCAATAAAAACGGCTTACATTTTCATTTTATGGGTACCTATGGAGAGCATTATGACACAAATGACTCAGAAGAAGGTAATCGTTTCAAAATATATTGTAGTGGAAGACTGTAAACAGTGCAGTGTGTTAGCTTACAAGGGATGTGATGAAAATATAAAGTTTTTTTCAAAGGGGATTCATGTTTATTTTATAGTCTTTTAGGGTGCTTGTGCCTGCCAATTTACAGCACATATTTCTCAAATGCCACAGACTGTTCTCTCCTAGGGAAGGGTGGGAAGGTGAGGATAAACCCATTAGGGGACAATATGTTTTTAAGGAGAAGAGAGTCGTAGCAACTCCATCCTGTCTGCTGCCTAGAATTGAAATAGAACTTCACTAGGGCATAGTATAAAACCTTATTTTCTCATAGGACCATAAGGGGAAGGCTGAAAGGCTGGGCTAGATGATGTCAAATGCAGCAGGAACATGAAAATATCAAGCAGGAATATGATACTTTCTCACTCATAGCACAACATCAGATAGTTTGAGGTCTGTAAGCACTGCTAGGTCATTTCATTTCTTCTGACTTCATAAGATTGTGCAATTCAATAACAATCTTAACTCTGAATTTTTTTTTTACAAACTCTTCTGTGCATATGATTTTATTGGATTAAACTAGCAATAATTTAATTCTCATAAGCTGGGGAAGGTCCTCAATTTCTGAATATTAAAAATATCCTAGGGCCAGCAGATGGCATGGTTGTTAACATGCTGGATTCCCACATGGTCATTCATTGGAGTCCCAGACCTGGCAGGTTGAAAATCATACTGGACACACATGCATGTGTGCCCAAAATCCTGAGAGGAGAATGGAGAATAGATTGTGGCATGACCAAGGGCAATTGTTTTCTCCTTTGGTGGGTTCAGTCTTTACACAGGCAAGGGAATAGCAAAGTAAAAAACCTCTCTGCACTTCGGGAGAGAAAAAGGATCAAAGATGATCAAGAAAGGGGCAGAAGGAAGGTCAGGAAGAAAGCTTAGTTTTAGGCTGTTTCTTTAATTCGGTTTTCAAAGTGTTAGTCTTTCGGGTATGACTTTCTGAGTCCCAACAATTTCAGCTGCTGAAACTTTCAGATGGCAAATACATCTTAAAGGCAGATAGATTTCTAAAAAGTATCATATGTAGAAGAACAAAGATAGGAATTACAGAATATTTCTTGCCAGAAACCATAAAAACCAGAAGACAACAAAGGAATATCTTTAAAGTGCTGAATGAAAATAAAAACCAATCTAGAATTCTACACTCAATGAAAATATCTTTCAAAAAATAGTTTCTCAGATCTAAAAGAGAAGTAAAAGACAGATTTCAGGTAACTTGTAGAATAATACTGACATAATTGTTCTTCTTAGAAAACTGATGAGTTCTAGAAATGGAATAAAGTAAAAGAAAATACAATTTTATTTTTAATTGTTCTGAAATATTAATGCATGTCTAGAAATTAACAATGTAGTATGTACCTATAGCATAGAAAATACAACATGTGTGACTAAAGTAGCATGAACACTTTATTTTAGTCAGATTATTTCTTTTTTATCGTTTTTTTTTAGAGAGAGAATTTTTGCTGTGGAGTGCATGCATTCATCAGAGAGACAGAGACAGAGAGACAGACAAAAGAAAGAAATCATCCCCAGGGGGGATGACAATGCTGCAATCTCTTCTCCATTCTTCTCTCAGAATTTTGGGCACACACACACACACACACACACACATGTGCCCAGTGTGAGTATTAAGCCACCATGTCCAGGGACTTGAACCATGGTCGACTATGTGGGAGTCCAATGATGCAACCATTACACCATCTGCTGGTCTCAGATTATTTCTTTTATTAAGCTCATTTACTTATCTATTTCAAGAAAGAGACAGAGAGTGAGACCAATACTCTCAACAAGTCCTAGCTGTGAAATGATCCCCAACTTAGCCTTCCAGACTGTCAAGATCACTGGTGCACCCATGGCATGACTAATGTGATTAGTTTAAACTGCAATACAAATCCAGGGCCTCCCATATGGCTCTAGTATCAGGCAGGAGTGCCCTACTACCTGCACCACTCTAGTGGGGCCAAAAGTGAGATGTATTTTTTTAAAAAATAAATATTTTATTTATTATTACTATATTATCATTATTTTAATTTGACCCTAGGAAGACAGAGAAAGAGAGAAGGAAAGTGAGAAAGCAAGACACCAGGTTCGGGATTCGAATGTGGTCAGCCATGTGGGATTACCACCACACCAACCTCTGGCCTCCAGTCAGATGTATTTCTAAATATTAGTAGTAATTTTTTTTTTTTGAGAGGTTTTTGCTATAGGGCACGTGCACTCGCAAGAAAGAGACAAAGTGACAGAAGGTGAGAAATCACTCCCCACCCCCCAGTGAGGATGGCCACGCCACAATCTCTTCTCCGTTCTTCTCTCAAGATCTTGGGCATGCACGCACACACACTAGGTGTTGAGTTTGAGCCACAGGGTCCGGGACTCTAGCTGCAAATGACTAAATGGGAGTTCAGTGACTTAGCCATAATGCCATCTGCTGGTCCCAATATTAGTAATAAATTTGAAATTAAAAAAAAAAAAGACAAACAAAAAGAAACACCATTTACAATATCACCATAAAATGATATAAATCTAACAAAATGTGCAGGCTTCATGTGTAGAAAACTAGAAAATACTGATGAAAGAATAAAAGAAGATCCAAATAAATGGGGAGGTACTGTGATGTTTATGAATCTGTAGAATCAATATTGTTAAAATGTCAACACTTGCCAATTTGATATTTAGACTCAACCAATTCCCATCCAAATTCCAATAAATTATTCTCTAAGAATTTAGAACTGATTCTAAAATTGGCCAGTAAAGTCAAAGGAATTGGTAGGCCACACCAATTTTGAAAAAGAATAATGATGTTGAAATAATCATAGAAATTTATATGAAGATTTTATATAAAGCTACAGTAATGAAAAATAAATTACAGTATTGATTAATGTGTAGAAACAGAAATCAGTGAAATATGCTTAGAGGTTAGAAATAGACTCACACAAATATAACAAATTTTATTTATTTATTTACTTATTTTTAGAGACAGAGATTTTTTTCTATAGGGTGCATGTGCTTGCCAGAGAAACAGAAAGAAAGTGAAAAATCACCTCCCAGGGGTAATGACCATGTTGCAATCCTTTCTCCTCTATTCTCTTCCTGGGATTTGGGGCACATATGTACATGCACCCGGCATGAGTTTCAAGCCTCCAGGTTGAGGACTGAAATGATAATTAGCCATGTAGGAGTCTGGTACCTTAACCATTATGCCACCTGTTAGCTCACAAATTTTATTTTCAACCAAAATAAAAAAGCAATTCAATGAAGATAGAACTTTGTGACATATACTAGAAAAACTGGACATCCTTGAGCAGAACTAAACAGATTGAAACTCCTTGAAATAACACATATCAAAAAACAAAAATGAAAAAACCTTTAAAAGCAAATCATTCATGTACTTGCAAAACACAACATCGTGTATCATTCATCTCGTTTTGGGTTTTCAATTTGTTTCATCTATCATTTGCATGTTTTCTATTCTTCATTTTTAATTATTTTATTTTTCTATTTTATCTCATTTCTTGGCTTATTAGTTATGCCATTTTCATTTTAATTTCTTTAAGATTTATAGCATGCATTTTCAATTTCAATCTACCTTATAGTAATATTATACTATAAATAGTTCTCAGAAAAAAAGGACTTTATATTACTATACTTCTACTTCCTATTTTCTTCCCTTTATTCAATTGTATTGTATTTCATTTTATATATCTACGAAGCCTACAGTCCATTGTTATTTTTAGCAGTTATCTTTCTAAGAGATTAAAATAAAAAGAAATTGGGGCCAGCAGGTGGCGTCATGGTTAAGGTGCTGGGACTACTGTGTGGTCAACCACAATTAGAGTCCAGGAGCCTGGGCTTGAAACTCATGCCAGGCATGTGTGTATGTATGCCCAAAATCCTGGGAAGAGAATGGAAGAGAGTGGATTGTGGCATGGCCATCCCCTATGGCGGGGGCAAGCGTATGTGCCCTATAACAAAAAAACTCCCCAAAAAATGAAAAAAAAAAAATCTTGTCAATCAGTTCATATAACTATCATTCTTGGTATTTCATATTTCTTTGAAAGATACGTTTCTTTATCTGGTATCATTTCCCTTGGTCATGAAGAGCTACCTTTAACTTTTCTGTCAGTGAGGGTCTGATATTGATAAACTCTTTTAATTTTTATTTGTTTGAAAAAATTTTCATTTTGGCTTCATTTTTGAACAAAGTTTTTACTGGATAGAAAATTCTCAGTTGGCAGATACTTTGTTTCTATCCTTTCAGTACTTTGATGAAGTGGCTCCATCGTCATTTGGCTTACGTTTCTTTTGAGGTCTCTTTTGACATGCTATACTTGTTTATCCATATGTAATATGTCTTTTTTTTTCTCTGGGCCCTTTAAGATTTCTATTTGTTACTGATTTTAAGAAATATGACTATCATATACTATGGTTTAGGGAATTTTTTTTCAGGTTATATTGCCCTTGAGTTTTGTTGAGTTTCTTAAATCTGAAGGTTTATCATTTTTATTAAATCTAGAAAAAGTTTAGCCGTATTTTTAAAAATATTTTTCTTTCCCTTCCCTTCATTGCTTTTGTGGACTACAATTACACATATTATGGTCTGCTTCAAGATCTGTCATAGATCACTACTACTGTAGCTTTTTTGTCCTTTATTCTCTATTTTGCCTTTTTGATACTATTGAAATATTTTCAAGTTTACTAATATTGTGTCCCTAATAGTTGATAGTTAATCTATCATTAGTTTTTTTAACAGCTTATTTTTCAACCCAGCCATTGTAGGTTTTATTTTTAGCAATTCTGTTTGTATCTTCTTTGTAATGTCTTATATAAATAAGACATTACATATATATATCTATATAATATATATATATAAGACATTACATAAATTTATATATATCTGCTTATTTTTTGAACAGATACAATACAATTATATTAGTTATTTTAATGTCTTAGGACAATTTTGATTCCTTGATTCTACTTTTCATCACAGATCATTGTTTCCTGCTTCTTGACCTGCCTGATAATTTTTATGAGATGCCAGCTATTAGGAATTTTATCTTTTTGAGTGGATCATTATGAATGTTTACAATTTAAAGCTATCTTTTAGCACACAGTTATCTGCAAACAGTTGAATTGTTTCATTCTTGCTTTTATGTTACGCTGTGTTTAATCCAAGACTCTTT
>NW_006160212.1:700586-842578 GCF_000334495.1 Tupaia belangeri chinensis
TCTTTCCCACTGCAGAAGAAAGTCCCTTCTGATTGTTCTAGCCAGTGTCACACAAATGATGTGATTTTTGCAATCATTCAGATAATAGTAGGCACTATGCCCAGCACTGTGTCAGTATTACCTGCTGTATCTTTAGTTATTCTTGGTGGTTCTTTTCCTGGATTCCAGCAATTACTTCATATCCATGCATGAATTTCTATCTTGTTGAATACTCACAGCTGCAGGTGTTGGAATTCTCTCTGTTCAATCTCAAATATCAGGTACTCTGTCTTAAAAATTCTAGCTGCTTTCATCCTCCTAGACTCTCAGCTGTCTTTTCTGTTCAGAATGGTTTTGCCTGGATTCTACTTCTCTGTGCTGCAGCCTCGAAATTCTCTCAAAGAATCGAGAAATAAATCACCAGATTCACTACTTTTTCCCTCTATTTTTCTTGAATCACTGCCTTTTGATGTCTTGTAACTTATTTATTTTTGCGGGGGGGAGTTTGTTGGGGGAAGGTAGAGATCAGGCAGGATGGTAATCTAAATGCTATTTCTCGACTTTGACCTAAAGCAAAGTTTCAGATAACCACTGTATTGCAATAGTTTCTAATTGATGTTATTTCTATTGGAACAACAATAAAATATTTCACTTTTGGGGAGTATTCTGGAAGTCAGCTTTTATGAACCTGACTTTTGTATTCACATTGTTAAGATCCCTGTCTTATCACAGAATTCCTTATATACATTTCCATCTTCATCCCCATAAATCCAGAAAATTGTTTAAAACAAAAATCACTGAAACTGTTCCTGCCTCCAGGGTAATCCTTGAATGCATATGCTGGTTTATAGTAGAGCCCCATGACTTTGTATAATTAAAGTTAATTTCATGACCTTAAAGCTTCTTTAATATGGAGATCTTGTGTTTGACTTCCTTTCTACCATTCATAGCATCTAGCTTGTTTTATAAATACACAGTATGTACTCTGTAAATAAACATCGTTTTGTTGCCAGTTACAAATACAGACAAGTTTTAACATTAGACAAAAAGACATTAAATAACACCTGACCCTAACTGTTTCAATTTTAAGTTCTATGAAATTGGAAGATTTACCACTCTGGTAAAACAGTACTTAAAAAAAAAAATTACAACCTTCAATAATAGTTGAGAAATATGTAAACGGAAAATACCTCCTGGGGATTTCAATAAGGATGGAAGGGCCGTATCATGTGACAAACATACTTCATGATTTTGTCTTTCTCTGAAGAGAATATGAATCTAATTCTGAGCTTCTCAAGAGAAAAAAATATTGGCATTTAATTAACACCATAAGGCAGACAAACATAGCTCAAGTGATCTTTATCTCTGATGTTTGCCTTGGATGCTTTCAGAAATAGAAAGCTTTCAACAATTTCATGCTTTTTGTTGTACCCCTTTAAGGAAGCTGCAGGCATCATGCACATAAGCTATGTGCATAATATGGCTTTATTTATGGGGACACTCGCTGGGGCTTGTAAGAAGCTGTTTTTATATTATTATTCAAATATCAAAATGATTATACTGTATTACTTATATAAACACCTCTGGGAGAATATACTTTTCTTCTATGAAAAAAATAAGTTTTAAGTCAATGGCAGGAAAATAGTATTGTACCTTTTCCATAAGCTTAGCTATAATTCCACAAGATCTTCAGAAACGAGTGGAATTGACTCTGCAGGTAATGATTGACATTTTGACTCTATTTACTTACTTTTTTGGTATCATAAAAATAGTGCCATAAAGTATGAATTTTTAATACAAAATAAGAAAATTAGTCATCACTTACTTGATACACTTAGCAGAACCTTTTCTTTTTTTAATCACTTTCTACCTATCAGGTTACAATAAAAGTCCTAGGAATATAGCACAAAGAGAAGTCAAGATTATTTTACTGGGACTAACAGGAGACAAACACTAAACAAATAAATAAAAAAGTGAACTGAGAAAATATCAGATAGAGATATATAGAGAATTTTTAAAAGACTGATATTATATAGAATCTGGGTAGAACTATGGAGCTAATGTTGATTACTCATGGTAGGTATTTCTGATGAGATGTTATTTGAACTAAAATATAAAGGGATAGAAGTAAAGTAAGGAATGATAAAAGGGAAGAATTTTTTAAACAAACGCAATAGTTCTTACGAAGATCTTAAGGTGATATAGCATTCAAGGAAGGCTAAATTAATCATGGTTTATAATCTAAAAGATTATTTCTAAAAATGTTTATTCCTCAGGGCTTGGCAAATTTTCTGCTTTATTAAGGACCAGCAGATGGCATTTACGTTGCTGGATTCCCACATAAGTGACTGCGATTTGAGTCCTGGACCTGGTGACTTAAAATTTACGCTGGGCGTGTATGTGTGCATGACCAAAATTCAGAGAGGAGAATGAAGGAGAAGGGATTGCGGCATGACCATACCCTGCTGGGGAGTGATTTCTCTGTTTCTCTGTCTCTGTCTCTCCAGTGAGCACACATGACCTATAACAAAAATCTCTCTTTAAAACAATAAAAAGATCTCAAGCTTTTAGGCCTCTCAGACTGAGATCCTAACATATTTGGCTGTGCCAACACAAAGCTAACAGGAAAAAGAGACTCGAGAATCATTACAGGTTTTCACTGAATTAGCCTAGAAGTGAGGTATCACTTCTGCCTATGTTTCACAGAAAGCTCTTATGAAACATACTGCCGAATTGAAAAGAGGGTCTAAAAATGAAACTTTACATGCTTAGAAAAAAACGTGAATACTGATGAACCCTATAATGTCTACCCCACATATTGGAAAATGTAGGAAACAATAAAATTATAGAATTTAGAGAGAAGGAAAACATGGCATGAGATTGGAAATAGAGTTTAAGATTGATTAAGAACTTTTTAAGCCAGTAATTACTTATTTGTGTCTTATTATTAGTGAAATGGGAAGTTCTTAGATGCTTTCAAGTGATCATATAATCTGATTTTCACTTTAAAAATTTAGTCTGGCTGATACATGAAAAAATGGGTGTTGGGTACAAGAAAGAGAGAAACCAGTAGAAGACAACTACAGTCTTTTAGGAGACCAACTGATGTGATAGCAGAAACAATGCTGAAAAGTGGGTTCGTTTATCACATGTTTTGCAGGTAAAATGGACAGCATCTCCTAAAGGGTTGGCGATGAGTGAAGGATAATATTTAGATTTTTGTCTTGAGCAATGGGTGGCATCTACTTATTATGATGGAAAAGATGTGTATGGGGTGAAGTTTATGATAGAAATCCAGAGCTATCTTTTCAGCACGTTTGATAGATATATTAGAGATCATTAAAGATAGGTCAAATAGATGAATTCCTGGTGATTTCAGAAATCACTGAGGATGGAAATATAGATTTTGGTCTCTTCGGCATCTAGATAGTATTTTTCAGCCAAACACAGGGAATTAACTGAGGTAGATCTGGAGGTGTTATTATATAGGTTTATTGTTGATACAGGACAGAAAGAAAGCAAGTATCTGGATTCTTAATCCTAGCATTTCTTCCATTGTTACTTTTTTTTTTTTTTGAACAAACTGCGCACATTTTCATGATGACAAACAACATGGTAAAGTTTCCAAGGAGTAAGCCTTAAAAATGGCCTGCCTTACTCTCTAATCAATAAGAAACTGTTTTTAAGACAGCTGCTATTTTCTAGTGCAGAATACATCTCAGCATTTCCGGCTGAGTGGTTCTGGAGGCTGCTTCATGATTGCATTTTATGTTACTTATTGAAGGGCCCACAATTACTATGCCATCTTTCACAGCAAAAGATGATTCTGCTGACCCACCATTGGCAAAGCATATGAACTAGACAATGGGTTTTATCTAGGTGTTTATGTTATCTTGCCTAGTTTCTTAAGGAACTGACCAAATACTTCTGTTACAAAGTCTTCATAATCTCTCCTTACTCACGTCCTATTCATCAATGACATACACAAGTCCCAAGTTCAGTAGAACGTTTCCATGAAATGTCCTCCAACCTTTCTGTATTTCAATAAACACTATCTATATGTCTCATTTTTATGTAAAAGTAGGTAACAAGAATTACTAATGTTTTATGTGTATATCTTGATTTTCCCTTCGAAATTACAAAGCTATGTGATTTTTATATTCTTCTTTGAATTTCCTGAAGATTCTAGCCTAGTTTGGATTAGATAGAAGCTGTTCAATAGACTCTGTGTTTTCTATATATGTTTGTGTGTGTTGTGGTCTGTGATGTGTGGGTTTAGGAGAGAGAGAGAGAGAAACCAGGTGTCAAAATGTTAGTCAATTTTTGTTTTTTGTTTTTTTTTTGGAGAGGTTTTCGCTATAGGGCTCGTGTGCTCACCAGACAGAGAGAGACATAGAGACAGAAAGCGAAAAATCACCCCCCCAGAGGAGATGGCCACGCTGCAATCCCTTCTCCTCCATTCTCCTCTCGGGATCTTGGGCATGCACGCACATGCGCCCGGCGTGAGTTATAAGCCACCGAGTCCGGGACACGAACCGCGGTCGACTATGTGGGAATCCAGTGACATAGCCATTACGCTAACTGCTGGTTCCCATGTTAGTCAATTTTTGAAATTGTTCATATGTTTTGAATTATTTTACTAATGCAGCAATAATATCTATGTTTTGAATAATTTGATATTCTACAAATATCTTGGGACTTATCTTTTTATCTTTTTTTTTATTGAGATTTTTGCTATAGGGTTCGTGTGCTTGCTGGAGAGACAGAGTGAGACAAAAAGCAAGAAATCAACTCCCAGGGGGATAACCATGCCACAATCCCTTCTTCTCCATTCTCTTCTTGAAATTTTGGACATACATGCATATGTACCCAGCATGAGTTTTAAGCTGTCGGGTCCAGGAATTTGAACTGTGATAAACTGTGTGGGAGTCCAGAAACTTAACCATTATGCCATCTGCTGATCGTCTGGGGATTATATGTTAAATGGCTTTAAATATTTCGGAGTTTCTATAGAAATAAAATCTTATCATAATGTAATATTTTATTTAAAAGCAGCCAAAAAATTGTCAACTTCATGTGGTTTAAAATACTCTTATTTTGGGGGGCAAGAGATGGTGTAGCAATTATGTTGCTGGACTTCCACATGGCCAACTGCAGTTCGAGTCATGGACCAGAAGGCTTTAAAATTATGCCAGGTGCATGTACATGTGTGCCCAAGATCTTGGTAGGAGATTGGAGGAGAAGGGATTGTAGCATGGTCCACCATGGTGGGGTGGGATTTCTCACTTTCCCTCCCACTCTCTCTGTCTCTCTCTCTCTCTGTTGAATACATATATCTTAAGGCAAAAAACTCTTTAAATAGATAAATATTCTATTTTAATTTTCATATACTTATTTTTCAAAATATATGTAAGAATGTTTCCAGTGTATAAATAATTCTGAAAAATGATTATTTTAATTGACTCTTCAGTAATTTATTAATTTACTCAGTTTAATGAAAAAGGATGTTGGGCATAAGAAAAAGAGAAGCCAGTAGATAACTACAGTCCTAGGAGATTGACTGATATGATAGTATACATGAAGAGAAGAAGTGAATTCATTTATTAATTTACTCAGTTTATTTATTAATCTACTCAGTCAGTTTAATAGCACTCATTATTTATTTGTTCCTCTTTCCTATTGTTAATAAGTTTTTTGGAAAAGCTCTCTTTATATATTAGTCTTGATTATTTACTTGTTCCTCTTTCCTATTGTTAATAAGTTTTTTAAAAAAAGCTCTCCTTATTTATTAGTCTTAATGTGTATGTCTCATAATTATTTTTTGCATAGTCCTGGTAAGAAATCAGGAGTTTAAAACATGATATCTATCATTTATAAATTTCTTGATTCTTCTTGACAAATAGATATTTTAAAATCTCTCTGGAAGGAAACTAGAAGAGCATTTTAGAGAATAAGATGGTGGCATAGCATTAAAATACAGTACTGTGTGAGGCTGACCTGGTTCCCAGTTTGCATCCAGGGACCTCCCTAAGTATGCCGGGACAAACATCCCTGGTGGAAGGTGGGGGCATATTGTGATATCAAGACCCTGAGAGGATTAATGACCTTATTGTATTTCTTACTCTCTCTGTTTCTTTCTCTCACTCATTGAACCGATAAATTAAAAGATTAAAAAAAAAGGCATTTTAATGTCCCTTTAAGTGTACCTTTTCTAAAACAATCATCTTGAATGATTTACCTACTTTCATTATTAATCATGGCTAATTTTTTTTTTGTATTTTATTAAGAATTTCTATTTAGTACTGAAATATTCATGCCATTTGCTATTTTTTCTTTTGTTAACCTAGGTTTATTAATTCCTAATATCTCTTTTTTTGAAAATGAATGATTTTATTTAACTTTACTTATTTGTGTATTTATTTATTTATTTATTTTATTTTGACCAGAGAGGAAGAGAGAGAGAGAGAGAGGGAGACAGAGAGAAAGTGAGAAAGCAAGTCACCAGATCTGGGACTTGAACTGCAGTCAGTCATGTGGAAGTTCAGTGTCCTTAACCACCACACCACCTGCCGGACCCAATTCTTAATATCTCTTAACTTACAAAGAAACTGCATTGTTCTTAAATAAAAGAAAAACAATCCCCAAATTTTTAATTTATGATTTTGTGGAGTTTTAAAGTTCTGAGATCTAAAACTTCAGGTGGTAAAATGTATCAGTATTGCTTTATAGAGTATCTTTTTACTCTTACTATCTGTTAAATTAAAATCAGTTTTTATCTGTAAATTCCTTAGCTGTTTATATTTCACATACTTCTGTGTGAATATTTCACTTTGAATCTACCATGCATTTGTGTTCTAATATGTTGTGAGATAAAACTCTTTTGACCTTCTTTTTCTACATGCTTTCTTAATTTTTTAATTCTACCTCTCAATAATCTAAATGCTATCTTTATTGCACATTATACCACACATAACACACACTGCCGCACACATTCTCTCTCTCTCTCTCTCTCACACACACACACACACACACACACTCCTGTTTCTAAAAAACAATTTTACTCTTCTTTAAATTGTTGTTTTAATTACTGTCTTTTACTTATTATAGCCTATTTAATATCTCAAAATTGAAGTAAAAATGTACTCACATTATCAGACTCAAAATAATGATTTTTGATATTTATTTTTAGATAATTTAAAAAACTGATCTGTCCAATTCAACCCTCCACTCACCACTACGATTCTTGTTTCATTGCCTTGTATAACTAACTAAATAAATCATGTTAATTCTATAATTATTATGATTATATATAGATTCGGGAAGACTACATTGCAATATAAATTATATTAAGTATTTTGCAAAAAAAAAAAAAGTTGCTCAGGGCACTGTTAAATATTTTAAAAAGTTATTTACGATACACAGACATGCCCACTCTTTTAGATACTGTATTAAATTGCTAATTGTCAGCTCTTTTTATGAGACATATCATTTTACATATATCATTTAGAAGTATTTGTAAGGATAATTTATCTGATAATTTATCTTCTCTTTTCCATCAATGCTGTCTTTTTTTTTTTTTTTTTTAAGGTTTTTGCCACAGGGCATGTGTGATCCAGAGAGGCAGAGAGAGACAGTGAGAGGGAAAGTGAGAAATCACGCCTAGGTAGAACAGGCCATGGGATTTTGGAGGAGTTTCTAGCTCTCAGCTTGAGTTTCCCAGCTTCAGTTTCAAGTTTGGTACTCAAACTATAGTCAGTAATGTGGGAGTCCAGCACCTTAACCACACACCACCTGCTAGCTCCCACTACCTTTAATATTACTTTATGTTTTATTAAATTGGTCAGAGCTTCTTTAAAAGTTTCCACAACACTGGTGGTTACAAAGATATTGAGAATTCTAATAATGCATCATTATTATTAGGGCTGTAATAATTTTATATACACTGTATTACTTTGCTATGTGCACTTCTATTCTTAGGTATTATAAGTTTTAATACTAGTTGGAATGATGAATATTTTTTAAAGTACAGTGTATCATTTTTTTCTTATTGGCCTTTTTAATGTAAAATACTTAGATTTTTTCTAGTTATTAAATTATAGATTTTGAATATTTATCTCTTAATAATCTTGGAATAAGGGCTATTCCTTCTCTTTTTTTTAAAATATATTTTGCCAATGGGTGCATGAGCTGGTCAAAAAGAGAAAGAGAGAGAGAGAAAGTGAGAAAACGCTCTCATGGGAATGATCGAGCTGCCATCCTTCTTCCTCCATTTCTCCCTCCTTTCAGGATTTTTGGGCTCACAGGTGTATGCTCACACGCTGGACATATTTTCAAGCTGCTAGATCTGAGACTTGAAGAAAGGATGGACTGTGTGGGATTCAGCTGCCTTAACACCATGCCACGGTTGACCCAATAATTATTTCTTTAGAATGATTCAACTAAGACATTGTTTAAGTTATTTAAGTAGTTTCTTGAAGATTTTTAATACTGACACAAAAAAATGAACATAGAAAGGATTATTATGTTTAATTTTTAATTTAATTGTATTTATTGTCATACAATATGGTTTTTCAAAGCATGCATGCTGTGTGTAATAATCAAATCAAGGATATAAGTATATACATCATTTTCAACAAATTATATTTTAAGGAAATGATTTCCTATCTGAGAAGTTGAAAAAAACTAAGTGGTAAAACTTATCTTTTCTTACGGGAAATAAAAATCGACTATGAATTTGTGACCATTTTTAATGTACTTATGTATTTTTCATGCTAATATGGATTTGGGGCACATACTACTAAAATACTATGTTATGCAGGCTGGGACCACAAGGTCTGATTCCTTCTCTGGCCTCTAGGATGAGTGTGGCGGCTTCCACCTGTAACCCCAGAGAATGAGATGTCAGAGACAGGGGAATCACAGCACAGCACCACTCCGACTTAACTGAAAAGAGTATATTTACGCATATACACAAATGCACATGGACACACACATTTCATTCCCAATTCACAAAGTTTATCAAATTTTGAGCAAACATTTTAACATACATATGCAGTTTTATAGAATCCTTTAAAACTTCATGTTATAGACTGTTGTATCTGTCATTCCAGTGTCCCTGCTTTGTTTTACTTTATTTGAAATAAATGAATTTAGTTTACATAATCCTTATTTTAACTTTACATATTCTTTAATCATTTCATTTTATGTGTGTGTGTGTGTGTGTGTGCTCAGTTGCCTTTATTTATCTATTGTTCCCCATGTTGCCTGGCAAAAGTGCATTTCAGTATTTTTTTCTGTTTTTGTTTTAGTTCTTTTTATTTAATGATGAAAGTTTGTGAAGCTATTAATGGATTTTTGCAAAATCCCATGTATTTTGATGTGCATGCATTGTCAGCTTTGTTACTAATACTTTGACTATATCTTTGTATTGTTATATGTACTTGATGTATTTTAATTCATTCAGTCCTTCCATTTTAGAGATAATAAGATCTTTTAAATGGAAAAAAGTTGAATAACATTGCCAAAGTTATAACTTAAAAGTGATACACCTGAAATTTTAAGCTAAGCAGTTCATATGCTCATGCCCAGAATGCTGTCTTTTAGAAAGAGAGTCACTAGGAGTAAAAATTAAGGTGTTTTTTTTTTTTTAATTTATCCATTAATTTGTTTATCCATCATTTACAGTTGTACCAATTGTAAAATTGCAGTCAACTACATGGGAGTCCAGCGACATAGCCATTACACTAACTGCTGGTCCCATTCTGGCATTCTTATACCAGCTTTTATTCTGATTTATAAACATAGAAGTTTATCTAAGTCCAGATCAATTGAGTACTCTTCTGTGTCTCGTTCTTTAGCCAAATGTCAAGTTTGACTGAAATACATATATATGACTGCATTTGTTTACAGGTTTGCTTTCTTTAATTTCTGACAACTAGCTCATATATGGATATACTATCATTTATTTTCCTGTTTTTGTTGATGGAGGTTTAGGTTTTGTTTTCCCTTTAGAAATATTATGAATAAAATTTCTTTCAATATATATGTTTTTATTTCTAAACTGCCTAAGAATAGAATTGGCAGGACTGTGTTTAACTTCATAAAAACTAAACAAAACAAAAACCTCAGCCAAATTGATTTCCACAGTGTTGCAACATTTGTCATTCTTACTAAAAAATGATGAGGTTCTAGTTGTTCCATTTTCTCAAGAACATTTGGTACCGAGACTCCAGTATCTATCAATTCTAATGGGTGTGAAGTGATATCTCATTGTAGGTTGAATTCACTATTTTATAACATCTAATGATGTCAGCCCTCTCAAACAGGTTTGTTGGCTATTCTTTTCTCTCTTTCTGGGAGGTTTATAAGAGTTTTGCATTTTTGTCTTTTTATTAACCTGCAGGACTTAGGAAAATATTCTTTATGTATGAAGAAAATATTCTTTATGTATGAATATTTTCTTTATACATAAAGAATTTATATATAAAGAATATTCATTAATTTTTTTCATTCAATCACTGTATATCTTACCACATGCACAATTAATTTTCCCATCATGAGTCCATTGCGTTTTAGTCCAATTCAAGATATTATCATACACATTATCATCAACAGATAATTTTCCATTTTTATGACTCAAATGTTTTCTTTCTTTCTTTTTCCTGAATCCCTTCTTCTAAACACCTTTTATCGTGTGTATTTAAGAACACCATTTTATGCTAATATGTGGACTGCAGTTTCATTTTCTTAATGATTATTTGAGAGAGAAGACATGTTTAATCTTTATGTATTCCAGCTTATTGTTTATTTCCTTTTGTGATACTTGTTTTCTTTTCACTTGCTATGAAAGAGCTCTGGGACCAGCAGTTAGCATAATGGCTATGTCGCTGGACTCCCATGTAGTCAACCGCGGGTCGCATCCTGGACCCAGTGGCTTAAAACTCACGCTGGGTGCGTGTGCGTGTGTGCCCAAGATCCCGAGAGGAGAATGGAGGAGAAGGGATTGCAGCATGGCTATCCTCCCTGGGGGGTGATTTCTCGCTTTCTGTCTCTCTGTCTCTGTCTGTCTGTCAAGTGCATGTGCCCTATCGCAAAAACCTCTCAAATAAATAATTAAAAAGGTCTCTTTATTCCAAGATTATATAATATTCTTTCATATTTTCTTCATAAAGCAATAAAGCTTTGTAGATTTAACTTTTATACTTAGGTGTTTCTTTCTTTCTTTCTTTCTTTCTTTTTTGAAGAGGTTTTTGCGATAGGGCACGTGCGCTCACCAGAAAGACAGAGAGAGACAGAGAGACAGAAAGTGAGAAATCATCCCCCGGGGGGGATGGCCATGCCGCAATCCCTTCTCCTCCATTCTCCTCTCAGGATCTTGGGCATGCACGCACACGCATCCAGTGTGAGTTTAAGCCACCGGGTCTGGGACTGGAACCACTGTCGACTACATGGGAGTCCAGTGACATAGCCATTACACCAATTGCTGGTCCCATATTTAGGTGTTTCTATAGTCACTTTCAAGTTAACGTTTTTGTGGAGCCAGGTGGTGACACAGAGGTAACACAACTGGATATACATGAGAAAGGTCCTCTTTTCATGCCCCACGACACCCCTGTGCACTCTGAGCACACGTGCCCATTATCCGACCCAATTCAGAGCTGAGACTGAGTGTGAAGATTCTATTGAAATCTCTGTCTCTCTCTCTCTCTCTCAGTAAAAATATAAACTTTTTTTTAAAAGAAATGAATGGTTGTATATGATGCCAAGTAAATGATCATGCCTTTTTTATTTTTTTAAATATATTTCCAGTATTTCCAACAGCCTGTGTTGAAAGATTTCCCCAGTGAATTGTCTTGACATTATGGTCAAAAGTCAACAAGTTTCAGAAAAATAAAGATTTGGAATAGTTTTGCAAATTATTTGTTGAGAATAACTTTTTTCATGAGCTTTATTGGTCTGACATATTTATTTTTTTACAACATCCCTATGATACTGGAAGTTTTTATTTCTCCCGTCTTTTCTTCCTCCTCTACCTATTCTCTCTTTTTTTTTTTTTTTTTGTTTTTTTTTTTAATGAAACAGCTAGAGAGAGAAAAAAAGCAAGAGAGAAAGAAAGGGATAGAGAGAGGTTGGTTTGTCTCATCATGTTGTCGGTGCCCCTGCCCCAACCTCCCAGTCACCCAGTACAGCAGGTGTACCAGTGCACCACCTGACCAGGGTGCCCTGAGAAACAAACAAGACTTCCCTTGCACCCCCAGCCTCATGCAGCTGTGCCTACTGCCCACACCATCACAGCGGGGCCCATCCTTTTCTCTCTAATTTTTCCTGTTTTTTTTTTTATCAATTTTCTTGAAATTAAAATAAAAGTTTTTGGCTTCTGTTGTTTTCTTCTATTGTTTCTCCATGATCTACTTTTTTTTTTTTTTTTTTAATTTCAGTTTGTTTCACTGGAGGATATGTATGCTCAGTGGAGAGACAGAGACAGAGGAAGGGAACAAAGCACCTCCCCATGGAGAATGACCATGTAACAATTACTTCTCCTCCATCTCTCCTTCCTTTTGGAATTTTGGGCATACACGCACATGTACCCAATGTGTTTCTGATGCCATTGGGTCTGGACTTGAACTGCCCAGCCAGCTGTGCAGGATCTGGCTGCCTTAAAAAAGCCATGAGCCAGTCTTCATTTTCTATTTAATTGATCTTTGTTCTTATTTTCATTTTATTCTACTTATTTAAGGGTTTATTTGTGACATATCTTTTTAGAGTATCAAGTTGAAATCTTAATTCATTAATTGTAAAATGTCCTTGTGTTTCAATATGGACACTTTAAGCTATAAATTTCTAACTATTTACTTTAGTGATAACTCTCAAATTCTGTTATGTTGTGCTTTATAATCATTTATATTTAACTTTATAAAATTTTCATTATAATTTCTTCATTAACCAACTGCTTATTTAAAGTAACATTGTTCCATTTTCAAATATTTTTGTCAACATAAAACATATTGTATATTATTTAATTGTTTTGAAATTCATTGAGATTTGTTTTATGGCCCAATATATGATATTTTGGGGACTTCCATATTTACTTTACGAGAAAATGTATTTTGCATTATTGAATTTAGTGTTGTATAATGGAAGCTGGGTAACTTTTATTGCTGTTTGAGTCATCTATAACCTTATTGAATGATTAATTGTTCCATCAATTACTGCCAGTAGAATGTTAAAAATAAAAATGATAATGATATGTATATAACATACCTTTAGTTCTACCATTATATCTTTACTACCATAAATATTTTCTGTAAAAAATAATTTTCTTTAATATTTCTTTTATTTATTTATATAGGGAGATTCTAGCTAAAGAGTATGTGCGCTCACCAGAGAGATAGAGAGGGACAAAGAAACAGAACCTGAGAAATCATTCCCCAGAGGGGTTCGTCATGCTGCAATCCTCTCTTCTCCGGTCTCCTCTCAGGATTTTAGACGTGTACACACACACACCTGATAAGAGTTTCAAATGATAGTCGGCCATGTGAAAATCCAGTGATGTAGTAACTGTTATGTTATCTGCTGGTCCCACTATTTCTTTTATTTTTATTCTTACCCTAAAGTCCACAATAAGACTCAGATATAATATACAATAGAAGCCATGCCAATTATATAATTAAAGAAAAGGCATTCTATTTTAACCACATATATCATCCCTGGACATTCTGAGACCAGGTTGTAGAGCTTTACCGCATTTACCTAATGTCTACTATATAGAAACAACTCAACTGGACCTGCATGGTTGGTTTCTGGTTAGGGTTTCTTTCTCATCTTCCAAGATAGTGCCTTGTTACTGTATTCTTAAAAGGATATAAACACTGTATGACAGAAAGTAGAGTGGCAACAGAGCCTAATTTCCTCTAGCCTTTTTATGTTGGAACCCTCATGAGTGA
This sequence comes from Tupaia belangeri chinensis, assembly GCF_000334495.1. Taxonomy (NCBI): domain Eukaryota; kingdom Metazoa; phylum Chordata; class Mammalia; order Scandentia; family Tupaiidae; genus Tupaia; species Tupaia belangeri. The sequence continues at coordinate 714,509 of NW_006160212.1, forward strand.
ATCACTTTCCACAAGGCCCCACTTCTGAGTACCACCACCATGAGGATTAAGTTTCATTGTGAATTTCATAGTAGACACCTTTGAACCCTAACATGCTCTTACTCTGAGACTTTAAGCTGGATAGTTTTCTTCTTAACAGAGGTTTTACAGGGTATTTTTATTGTCTTTAAATAAATACAAGCTATTATAAATTGCCTGGTAATTTATTTATATCATTTAGCTTATTTTCACTGTCTTCTCACATTCTTACAGTCATATCTAAAAGTAGGGCATGACTCAATCACACCCAGGACTCAAACTATTTTTCACATGATAATATGAAATCAGCTGAAAAAAAATATAGATACTTTGGGCTTGTAGGCATATGGAATGTGTGAATGACATTTTATTTTTTTTTTCAGACCTCACATTGTTCATTTTGATCCTGGCTTAAATTTTTCAGAGTAGCAACAGAAGAGCCAGTCAACCCAACTGCTCATACCAAATTTCTATTTGACTAGTGGTATCTAAGGGTTTGAGGGACTTAAACATGTGGGCTATGCTTTAATTGTTTGCATCACAAGGGAAAACTATGTAAGCACGCCATGCTACCACACTCTTCTTTTTCTCCTCGTCACCACTTCCATGGATATGCTTTGTTTCTGTTTCACTTGCCTTGATCTAATACTCTTATAGAAAACAGTATGTTTTATGGAAGTAATGTTCAATACGTGGATCTTGGAGTCATCTTATCTTGCCTATGTCTCTAAGAAGACAGTATAAAATACAGGCCTGTCAAATCTCACTACTCGATCTAACTGGCCTCCATAAATAGTTCAAGGACAGACACATTTGCCACGTCGGGCCGACGCCTCCTTGGACCTCTGCTCCACTTGCCTTCTCAGGTGTGCTGATGTGATCATATGGATCTTATGCTACCAGTGACAATTACCTGTCATCGTTTGTGGAAAACCTACCTGATCATAAGCCTAACATAATCAATTATATTGTTGAGAAATGGAAGAAGAGAGATGAAGATTGAGAGAGAGTAGCCCTAGGTTCTAAACATCATGAATCTGGAATCATCTCTGAATAATTTAGTTGTACAGGACGGGGGATGGAGAGGTGGCAAACATTCTCTGTAAATGATTGCGTAGTCACTATTTTAGCTTTTGTTGACCAGATGCTCCCTGCCTCAATTCCTCAGCTCAGCTGTTGCTGTGGGAACACAACAATAGACAATATATAAAGGAATGTGTATGACTTTGTTCCAATAAAACTGCATTTACAAGAATGAGCAGAAACCTCAGACCATAGATGGCCAGCCATTGAAATAGAATAATGAACTCTGGATTTTTTTTTTTTCTTTAGCTAAAATTGTATGTGCAGCATTTGCTGTCCTAGGAGCTTGTCTTAGAGAAGAGCCTCCAGTGCCTCATTTATGGGAAGTATACCTTCTATGGCATATCTGTGGCCATCACTCAGCCTACATGTTCAGTTCTAATCTTCCTGCTCTTTTTTTTTAAGTGCATGCAATATTTTAACGGGCGTAATAGAAAAGCAATACTGCGGTTCTGGAAGGAGGTGGTTATCTGTTCATTTTAAAAACCAGTGATCTTGTAGTGGACTAAAAGTGCTTTGCTTTTTGTTACAGTCCTAAGTCTCTTGAGAGAGACGTTTCTCCCCAATTTATTTCCAGGGGGCCAGACTGCTCCTTTTAAGGAAGAGAACGGGAGAGCAGCCTATTATTTTCTCAACCCAACTCAATTGTCTTTATACTTAATGCCAAATCTTTTCAGATAATAGCAAAAGATTTTCTGTCAGTTAAGTTTTTGGGGGTGGTGAATTTTTCAATGCTTTTCTGCCTTCTTTCTTCAAAAATATTTCAGTAGAAAACGTAACGTGTCTGTATTTAGAGCTTCTGGCCCAATGCTGTTTCGAACCAGGACATTGTTCAATATAATGAAATAAACACACTACACAAGTTTGGGGCAATATTTTTTTTCCTTTTATTTTTTTTTTAAGTTTTTTTAAGACTGAAGTTGTGGAAAATAAAAGAGAGATGAAAGGGCAGACTCTGGCAGTAATTAAACTTTCCCAGAAGCTTATAAGTTCCCCAAACTCTTGGCAAACTTATCTAAAGGGTCTGATTCAGAGACAGGTGCTGGGCCCAGTAATTCAGGAGCATATGCATTACCTCAACCTGGGGAATGAAAATAAAAGAAAAAGCATTAATCAGAATTCTAATCAGTGAATGATACAATAAGGTTGATCTTACCTTATTCAGTTAGAAAAGCTCACATTGAGGCAATATCCAAGTAGTCACCATTTTCATACTGATTATATCAGGAAAAATGAGGGTAATGATTCAGATTTGGCAGCCGTGGTGTTCTCTTGTAAGAGAAACTAATAAAGGGACACTAAATCTTGATATACTTATCACATTTGGGCCGTCAGGAGTATATAATCTTCTCCAAGTTTCTTGGATTTGTTCAGTACAGCATATTTCATCAGGAAGAACTCACCCCACCTCCTGAGCATTGCCTAAAGGAACAAAGCTGCATAGTCATAGAAAAGCATTGAGGCATTGCTTCATAAACAATGTATTTATGAAAGTATTTCCAATGACTCTCAGATATACTCACATATGTATTCTTTTAGCTATACCTTCATACCCTTATTAAATTTATTAGGATGCAGGGTAGCTTTCCATATTTATGGAAATATGTGCAACACATTTTTTTATATATATAAAAGCTTGTTTTTAATCCTATATCCATGGTCACTCATATTCTTTTTTTCTTTTTTTTCTTTTTCTTTTTTCTTTTTTTGAGAGTTTTGTTTCTATAGGGCGCGTGCGCTCGCCAGACAGACAAAGAGAGACAGAGAGACAGAAAGCAAGAAAACATCCCCCAGGAAGGGTGGCCACGCCGCAGTCCCTTCTCCTCCGTTCTCCTCTAGGGATCTTGGGCACGCACGCACACGCGCCTGGCATGAGTTTTAAGCCACCGGGTCTGGGATGCGAACCGTGGTCGACTACATGGGAGTCCAGTGACATAGCCATTACACTAACTGCTGGTCCCCATGGTCACTCATATTCTAACATTGGCTTGAGAGTAAGGAAAGCATTTTCATAGGTGGAAAAGAGTGGCTCTGAAGTGGTATGCAAACAAATAGAGATAAAAGGTGTGTGGGTGTGTGTGGGTGTGTGTGTGCAAATGCAAGCATGCATGTGTACTGAGAAAATTTTTATCTAAGGCTGAGATGAGGCATATATGATCAGTTTTGCATTTTGTGATGAGTTGGCCGAATTGTGCAAGACTGGGTAGAGTGGACTGTTATGAGGAAGTACAGATATTGTTAGTACTGATGCACTTATGACTTACAGAGTGAGTGATTGGGCTGCTAATGGTCATTTTTCTTAACAATGCAAATAGAATGGATTAATTAATTGTATTTTTTATTTCATTACTCTTTCATCTGTTTCAAGACATTCTGATGCAAAGCCTCCTTTAAAAATAAATGCTTGCTAGAGAGCACATGTGCTTGCTAGAGAGATAGACAAAGAAAGTGAAGGAGAAAAGGAAAGTGAGAAAGTAATCCCCATGGGAGATGGCCATGCTGTGATCCCTTGTCCATTTTTCCTTTGGGATTTTGGGCATGCATGTGCATGCCTCAAGCATAGTTTTCAAGCTGTCAGGTCTGAGACTCAAACCATGAAGTTGGTTGTGTGAGATTCAACTGCTTTGTCTATGCCACTGACTGACCCAAAAAGCCTTTTAGTGTATAAAATTTAAGATACTTTTTCATCATAATTGGTTTCTCTAAGGTAAACTGTTTCATGGATGCCTTAGACATCTTATGATGCACTACTCCCAAAGAATCTTTTCTAGTGGCATTTGGCTATCTACCTCTCAAGCTTCCTTGGTGGGACCTTGTTTTATGGCATCTATAATGAGAAATAAATAATCTAAAGTGTCTTTTCTCTAAAAGTTATTTGTCATTTTTATTAGAACCTATGCTTTATTTCAGTTCTTTTCAATCCACTGTATTCCATAAGATATCTACTCTTCAGGATAAGATGCATTTGTGTGTGTGTATGTATACATATCTTTGTGTTTATGTGTGACAATTTGCATAAACATAGAAGTATTTTATTTACATTGTGCAAACAAGTTCTTAAAGACATATTAATAGAATCCTACCAACAAGGAAGATGTGGAGTATTGGAAAAAGTAGTAAATTTTAAGTCAATAAACTTAGCTTTGATTTTGCTATTCTATCTTCAATAGCTGAGACAACAGAAGTAAATATTGGAACTCATATTATTTTATCTGAAAATGGAGAACAATATGTGTGGCATGTAATTTACTTGATTACTATAAACATTAAATCAGATAATAAGAAAATTTTTCATAATGAAAACCAGATTGTAGGAATATGCATTGGAATAATAAACTTTGTTCAATGTTTTCTCAGCTTCATTTAATATTCTTATTTCACATAAGCCCCAAGAACACTTTTGGAATTCTGTAAAGTGTATTTTGTCCCTGAAAAATAGTCTCCTCATGGGTGTATGCTCACTTCCTCAGGTCTTTACAAAAAGTTGCCCTAATAATTTTATCTGATTTTCTTTTTTCTGTCTCAGTTTCTTTCTTTCCCTTGTCATGCTTTATTATTTATCTTACCATTTTTGACACCCGATATATGTATTTGACTCTACACTTATTTTCTTTCCTCAAACTAGAGTTTTATCCTTTATTTATTGCTATAACTTCTATTCTAAAATAATGAATTCCATTAATGGTTTTTGAATAATTATGTCTTTGAATATATAGTAACATATTTACAATATAGCAAAAGGAATACATATTAAAAAACTGACTCGAGTTAAAAAAAATTAAAATCTAAGATCTCGATCTTTATTACTGTTGGAGAAAAATCTAGTTGTATGCCCAATATAGTCTACATATACATATATACTACTTATTATATCAAAGTGCTTTTTTTTTTTTTTTTGGAGAGGTTTTTGCTATAGGGTCCGTGCGCTCGCAAGACAGACAGAGAAAGACAGAGAGACAGAAAGCGAGAAATCATCCCCCAGGAGGGATGACCACGCCACAATCCCTTCTCCTCCATTCTCTTCTCGGGATCTTGGGCACACACGCACACACGCCTGGCGTGAGTTTAAGCCACCGGGTCTGGGACATAAACTGCGATTGACTACATGGGGGTCCAGCGACATAGCCATTACACTAACTGCTGGTCCCTCAAAGTGCTTTCTTCACCTGCATGTAGGGTTGACTTTAAACGAATAAAAGCTCAGACTTCTCCTTTACAGCAATGTATTCCTATGTCCCTGCTAAAAGAATTCATAGATTCAGAAAGCTCTGCTGAATGTCTTCTAAGAAAATGTCTAACTTATATAATCATGCTGCTAACAGATTCAGTGCATATCATAGAATTACATATGTATTGACTTTAATCAGAAGGTATATCGTATGTATCAATAGAGATATGTCTGAGTTTTTAGTCCCTTTGATTTATAAAGGTATTCTTACAGCATCTTATTCTTGCATAATTCTATGACTGCAAGTTGTATGGCAACCATCTCACACATGCCCAACAAAGAAATAAAAACAAACAAACAAAAAACCATACATACCCTCATCCCACTAGACTGTTGATGAAATGACATATGAATCATTAACTTCTACTACTATTGTTATTGTTACTGATGGATAATATGCATAGTTGGTTGGACTTGAATTATTTGCCCATCATATTTTTTGCAGTGATGGTGAGGTCCAATGGGTTTACTCTTTTCAGGAAATGAGAATGAGAATATAATATCCAGGGCATTCTGAATGGCAGATGCTATATGTATGTTTGTGTGTGTGTGTGAGTGTCTCCTAGGTGTTTCAACAGACTTTATGAAAACTCCAATAAAGAATAATCTTCTAGAGTTTAACTTGAAAATTGAGACTTAAATGTAAATAAAACCGATATTATCCTTGATAGATAGGGTCATTTGCAAAGTTATGTTTACAGATCTAGGAAGGAGAGTAGATAGGAATAAAGGTGCCCATCACTTTTGAAGTCTTAACATAAAATAGATAAATTTAGTCTCTATTATTTTAATAAAGGTTCAAAAATGTGTCAGATGGAGTTTAAGATGCCTCATAGATGAGAGAGTCATTTCATCTCAGACACTGTCATCAGCCATAAGTATTAACACATTAAAATATAAGTACTGTTATGATATGTTAGATAACGTGAATATAGAAATACAACTTTAGCATACCATAACATCTCCAAAAGTACACATTATATAATCAAAGTAAGGATTTAGGCTGTGATTACATTTTCCAAATATATTAGAATGATAAGTAATATTAGGAGCGACTAATATCAGTGAAGTATTTTAAATGTCTTATTTCATTCTTCCTCCCGCTATTCCTGGAGGACAGCATTTTTCTCATTTGACAGCTAAAGAAACAGGCACAGAGAGGTAAAAGTTATGAGACTCCCCAGAAACTAAGTCCAATAATAACATGAGAGTTTTAGTATATTTTATAGCCAGGATTGCTGTATATAGTTACAACTGAACTAATTTTTCCTACATTCTAAAATAGCTTGCACCATTTTAAGGGATAGATTGGAGAAGACTGTTGTTTTTAATACAATTTTGTTTTGTTTGATACTTATGTGTTTAATCATTATTGCTGCTGGCTATTGTTCCTTTTCATGTATTTTAATACTTTAATCAATGTGAATTTTATTGGTACTTGTACCCTGAGGCTATTGAAAGTGGAGGGTGCAATTTCATAAATATACAATTGAAATAAGGAAAAATAAAACAGATGGCATGGAGACCATGTGGGTAATAAAGTGATGAAGTCCTTCAGGAGCCAGATAAAGAGGTAGGACTCTTTCCAGATGAGGGTTTGTGTTAGAGTACCTGAGTTAAAGAAGTTGGTTCACCTTCTGTTCATTGTATTTTCTCACTTAAAATTTTCCTTCTACTTTTTCAAAAACTATTTCAAATCCAAAATTTCATAGGGAGCATTAACCTGAATAATGGTAATCTCTTGAATATCTTGACAACATATTGCAAATAGAAGCTGTAGGCTCTATTTCCGTACTTGAATATATTAAATGCAGTGCTTACCTTTATGTTGGTTTACATTTTTCTTTGTTTTGTTTCTCCTCTAACTACAAATTTTATTCTTTCTGTATGTTTCCTCTTACTCAAATAGATTTTAGAATCCTGAGGGCAGATGTCATACATGGTTCAATTCTTATAACTACTTGAAAAATATCTGTGGGATTAACTGGAAACTAATGTATAAACATAATATTTTTAAAAGTTTAAATTATTCATTCAGTATTGAAATGATTGTTTTTGTTCTTTAGCACCTGTTTCAAGCTTCGTGTATTTTATTCTGATAATGATAATCTCAAATTAACAATTTTTCACTGGTACTTTACCAGTATTGAATTTGTCTGAAGAGACAAATCTTCAAAATTCAAACTTTGAAATATATTCTGAAGAATACTATAAACTATTTGCTTATATCTAAAAACAAATAGGAAAGACCACTAACTTTCTAAATCTTTATTTCATTTCCTCCCCTTACTGCTGGAAGAAAAGGAACTCACTGATCATTTAGGACTCTTAACAATAAGGATTATCTGATTTCTCAGAATGATTAAATAAATGAAGGTGGACAGGTAAAACGTTTGGTGGAGTTGACCTTCTGATGAAGAAAGAAGTTTCCACCTTCTCCCAATCCAGCTGAAAGTTGCATTTCTTTTAATGACTCCACTTAGAACAGCAGGAAACAAAGTGATCAGCACCAGCAGGTACTTAGACAAGAGTGAGAGGTTGGATGTGGACTGCTCTATTAAAACATCTCTGTCTAAACAGGGCTTCCTGGAGCTTAAGTGCCCATTGCTGCAGAAGCCAGGATCCCATCTGTGAGTACATAGCAAAGCTCATAGCTCTGTCTAATGAGAGAAACTGCATCAAGGAGACATCCTTAAATAGATGAGAGATCCATGGCATCTAATGGACAATTAGTTAACTTCCTTCTTCAGAGTTTTTAAGCATCTGATAAATGGAAGGAAAAAAAAAAATAAACACTCTAAGCAAAACACTAAGAGTAAGTTAAAGTGGCCTAACAGGAAATTACTTTGAGGTTTTAAATATTTTCAATAATTTTATATTTTTAAGCAAAACAACTAGTGGTCACATGCATTTTGCTATGATGTTCCTTTTTTAAAAATTGTGTAGGCGATGGCCAATGTCATTATATTTGGTTGGAACAAATGCTGAGCCAGTTTTTTGAAACATGCATTAAAATTAGAGAATGCATGTGAAACTTAATAAAAGTTAATAAACTAATATTCAATATGGTATGCATTTGTCCAAATTTGTTATTGAATAGGTGGTAAAACTGAGGCCCAAAGTGGATAATTGGTTTTCCTAGAAAAGTCAGTTCTATAACACTGATTTAACAATTTTTTGAGTTTAGTATTTTGTATCTCTATCACACTATTCAATTGAGGGGTGTAAAGAATATAAACATAATGAAGACATTTTAAATTTAGTTATGTAAATTAATATTAATATTGTTTTAAGGTAAAATTGATGAGCTCTAATGAATTCCTTATACTAGGCTATCTTTCTTTAGAAGCTTATAAAAATATGTCATGTATATTTGCTCTCAAGGAATTTATATTTAATGGATAGAGAGAGGCTGAGATATGAAACAATAGAATGCAGTGTATAAAGGACTAAAATGTTTGGTAAGAGAAATAAGTGCTTTGGGGAGCCAAGAGAGTGAGAGATGACCATGAGCTAGCTTTGGGGAGCCAAGAGAGTGAGAGATAACCATGAGCTAGCTTAACTGGTAAGACTGGAAATGAGAATATTCATTCTATGTTGTCAGTCAGAGCCTGAGAGTATTGAAGAACTAAACAATACCTGCCATTGTTTTCAGAAGTAGGATTAATATGTGTGTGGAATTTAATACCATTTAAAACAATTGTCTCCATGTATTTAGAGAACAGTCGTGGAACTGAATTTCTTATTTAGAGCTAAGATTTGATGTACTGAATACAACATCAAGTCCTGTGGAACTCATAAGTTAGTATTAATAGTAATAACAGCAACAACCCAAGTCTATTATTCCCTGTCTTCTATAGTCCTTAACACAACCGCATGAATTAAGAGCACTACTTTTTTCCCCATCTCACACATGAAGAAATTGAGAAACAGTAAAGGAAATTCATGCAAGAGAATATGGTTCAAAAGTTCAGGTTCTTAACTATTAGGTAAAACTCAGAAAGTTCACAAATGTAATACAAAATACATTATTAAAAAGATAAGATTAACACACTAAAATACAAATTTTTCTTTTATCATCATGCTGTTTTTTTTTTTTTTTTGCATAAACAGGACAGATTCCACATGAAATCAGATTTTCCCCTAGATTTCTAGATTGTAATACTAATACAGAATCCACTCTGTTAATGTCTCCTTTCTCCTCAGTCACAAAGGTTTGGTATTTATGCTGACTGCTCCAGAATTTGGAGATGTGAACAAGCCCTGGAGAACAGTGTCTGTCATTAAAAAGTTGCTATCTTTTTTTTTGTATCTGCTATTCTGTATTAAGTGTCAGTATTTCCCTATCCTTTCAATGACAGCTCATGGTAAGATAAACTCACCATGATAAGATAAATGGCAACTTTTTAATGAAAACCACTATGTGTGAGCTGCTTGGTTAGGTTACAGTTCCTCAAAGTGCATCTCATACCTTATTCTCTAATATCAAAACCAATGACCTATTCTTCAAAAGATTTTCTTTTCAGTTCTGTAACCTACATGATTTACAAAGCCCTTGCCCCACCATTTTTTTTTTTTCTTAAAGCCTCTGAGAATGAGACCTTGAGTGACCCTAGAACCTTAACTTAGAGCAAAAATTTTGGAAGTGTTTGTTTAGAAGACAAAGACATATTTTTTTCACTGTTTTGAAAATCATGCTCAAGTAAGTTTGGCAAAGTAAGTGTAATAAGTCATTTTTATTTCTCTGAATTATTTCCCTCCCCATAAAGAAAAAAGTGCATTAAAAATCATTAAGACTTGGATTTGGTGCTGGTTCTAATTTATCACAGCTATGCTTTACCTAGTTTGATGTCTCTGCCTGTCAGATGGGGATGTGCAGTGCTTTTCGGTTTAGATAAAGCTAGTATTGAAGTCATAGCACCATACTGTGCCAATTGCTACAGAGATGACCCTTTTAAGTCCATTTTTTTAAGAGATAATTTTGCTATAGGGTGCACACACTTGCTGGAGAGACAGAGAGAGAAAGAAAGATAGAAAGCAAGACATCACCCTTCGCTATACATACACACTCAGGGTATGGCCACGCGACAATCCCTTCTCCATTTTCCTCTTGGGATCTTGGGAACACACACACACACCCGGCGTGAGTTTCAAGCAACCAGATATGGAACTTAAACTACAATCGACTATGTGAGAGTCCAGCCATGTAACCATTATGGCAACTACTGGTCCCTCAAGTCCATTCTTACTTCTACTGGGACATTTTTCACATTAAAAGATAAAAATAATATGTATATGCTATTTATGGAAACTTATATGACACTTAAAATAGTTTGAAGAGTAGTTAGTTATTTACAAACTTTCTATAGTAAAATCTCAATGAACAAAATTATCAGTAAGACTATAAATGCATCTATTTTACTTCTGACCATGAGAAATCATTTCTAAATTCCCAAATACTTTTACTTATTTGAGACAGGTCAATTAAGGGTTTAAAACAAATGTTTTTTTGTTGTTGTTGTTGTTTTTCTTTTTTTTTTTCTCTATGAATTTCATGAGGCTTCAGGATCATTCTTAGAGAACTTTTTGATTCAAATTTCTTGATCCACACAGACAGGTAAAAATGAAGATATAGATTAAATGATTGAGTTTGAACAGAACCAATGACATACAACTAAATACATTTTCAAATATTGTACTAATTGACTAGGGAGATTTCTGTTGCTCTTTACCACTTGTCTTCCTAAAATTTAGATGTTTTCTTAAATCAGATGATGATTATATTTACATGTTTACTTAATTCAAATGGTGTGATTAAGTCAAGTTTTGTTATAGTTGGCTTACTAAGACAATCCCATATGTAGTAAATGATTGAATGATGAATATAAATAGTCACTCAAGAATTATTTATTGAGCACCCATCATACATAATCACCAATCTGGGTGATGGGAATTCAATACTGAAGAAGAAAAATGTCTTTGTCCCCATGACAAGAACAAGTATCCTGGGGTTTGTGTGGATTGACTTATAATGGATACTGTGGGTTTAATGAGCAAAGAAATCAGAAAACATTATAAAGTTGAATATAATCAGTAGTATGGGATAGTAATGAATCGTTTTTCTCTACAGTCAGTGAAGGTGCCATTCATGCTAATACCTAATGATGGGAAGACCTCCAGGGAGGATAATTACAGACAGAGGGCTTAAGAAATGCAAATAGCAATAAGTTTTACAGGTATATGTGTAGGATGGAATGTCTTTGAGCTGAAAACAGCCAATGAAAGCCAATGAAAGGCAAAGTTTTAGGAAATAACATTGTGTAAGTAAGTGTCAGACCTGCAGACAGCCAACAGTTCCAAGGAGTTGGGGGGTGAGGATTAAAGAAAGACAAGGAGACAGGATGGAAATGGGAGGACTGTGACTCAATACTGGTTAGCCCCGAGTGTACTTTATTGCTTATATTTAAACACATTCCAGAGATATCTGTGATGTAAGGTTTTAAGTCCTTATTGAATTTATCAGGTCGTTATAATAATACTTTGGAACATTCAGTTCAAAACAATCCCAGGACATCCTGCTCATAACAATCTGTTTGCCAAAGGCCAAGTCCACATATTCACCTGGCCATAGTCACATCCTGCACATCTCTCACATCCTCGTCTCAGCTCCCCACAGGTAAGTAGGCAAGGATCTGGCCATGAAGATCATGGCAAAATATTTGGATTAATTCTAAGCATGATTGAAACTATGGGAAGATGGAACTATCAAGATTTTAAGTAAAAATAATTACTCTGGCTATTGCATGAATGGACCACAGAGGTACAAACACAGTAATCAAAGACAAAATTACTACAGTAGTATCTGAGCAATAATGGTGATTTATTCAGAGGTGATTACATTTGAAAAGAAAAGAAAAACAGTGAGTATAATAAATAATCAGAAGCTAGTATTGACCACATTTGCTGATGGATAAGATAAGCAGAGAGAAGTGTGAAGAACTGAGAATGACGCAAGGTTTTGAGCCTGGAGAACTACATTTGATGGAAAAGAGTGGAGAAGAGAAGGTATACTTGGGAAAAATATCTTCTTATTTGTTTATTTATGAAGTTTGAAGAGCTTGAACAGACATCCAAGTATAAGCAGTAAGAGGGCAATTGGATAAATGAGGGTAGAACTCAAGCATCTGGCCATGAAGATCATGGCAAAATATTTGGATTAATTCTAAGCATGATTGAAACTATGGGAAGATGGAACTATCAAGATTTTAAGTAAAAATAATTACTCTGGCTATTGCATGAATGGACCACAGAGGTACAAACACAGTAATCAAAGACAAAATTACTACAGTAGTATCTGAGCAATAATGGTGATTTATTCAGAGGTGATTACATTTGAAAAGAAAAGAAAAACAGTGAGTATAATAAATAATCAGAAGCTAGTATTGACCACATTTGCTGATGGATAAGATAAGCAGAGAGAAGTGTGAAGAACTGAGAATGACGCAAGGTTTTGAGCCTGGAGAACTACATTTGATGCAAAAGAGTGGAGAAGAGAAGGTATACTTGGGAAAAATATCTTATTTGTTTATTTATGAAGTTTGAAGAGCTTGAACAGACATCCAAGTATAAGCAGTAAGAGGGCAATTGGATAAATGAGGGTAGAACTCAAGCAAAATAATAAGGTCAGCAGTAGAAACTTGGATGTTAGAAATATGTTTTGGCAATTAAATGATGTGTGATGGGGTAAGTTCACCTATGGAATGTAGGTTGACAAAGAACATATAGAGGTCAGAATGAGAAAATTGTGCGTGTGAAGTTGACTAAGGTAGAATAGCCAATGAAGTAGATGGAGAACCAAGTAAGTGTGGTTTCAGAATCTGGAAAAAATATTTCAGATATAAAACGGTGGTTAATTATGTAAAATGACATGGAAAAGCAAGCAGTTACTTCTATAGCATATGCATACGGACCTTGCACACACATACACATAGGCAAGAATTGTAAATATTCATGACTCTCCACTCCAGTGCTTGCTATATGACTCCCTTCATGAAGTAGTCAAATACTAGCTCCTTATGTGGTTGATAAATTCAATCACCTGAGTGATACTACTTCCTGCTGTATTATTGCCTGTGGTTATAATTTATACAAACTTAAAAAGACAGAGATTGCCCAACCCTTAAAAGTTTTTTAAAATAGATTGTTTTTCACGTATATTAACCCACTGGGATAACCTTATAAATCTTTCCAAGCAGCCATATTTTAATTGATGGAAGAAGTAAACAAACCAAAACTCATCCTTGTAAATGCTAAATGAAATAGGGAAAAGTTACAATATGCATAATTTCCCCCAACAATATATAAAATCTTGTTAAGTGTTCTTATCATAGCAACAACAACAAAGGAGACACACGGAAACTTTTGAGGGTGATGAATATGCCTATTATGTTCCTGATGGTGATGGTTTCCTGGGTGTATGCACATGGCCAAACTCATTTAATTGTATAATTAAATGTGGATTTTAATATGTTAACTATATCTCAATAAATCTGCTTTAAAAACAACAACAAAAAGCAAAACAAAAACCTTATGTCTAAAATAAAAGGAAAGAGGAGAAAGACCCAATTTTAGGAATTCTTGTCTTCTATTGTGTTTATTTTATTATTAGTCTTAAAGGACAGTCGGCAGTACTTTATTTTTCTTGTAAGGTAGATATTTTTATTACACTTTCATAAGTATAATATTAACTTCAGCTTGATTAATTGTGGCAAACTAATTTCATCATCTATGGATCACACTACCTCTGTAGTGCCAGGGCCTGTAGGCATAGGGCACCTGAAAGTTACCAGAGGCTTCAGAGTGAGTGCTAAACACTGGTCTACACCAGCACCATCTGTGGAGTTTCTTACAAATTTCAGATTCCCAAGCCTCCTCCTGTGATTACAACTCAGTAATGCCGGTAATTCTATTAAATAACTCTGCATTTGAACAAGCATATCAGCAACATTTGACTCTAAAATAAGTAATTCAGAGTCCAAACTTTAAAGTGCATTTTGCTAGTAAAAGGTATTCAAAAATCGGGACAGAAAGGAAGGTTGGTGATGCCAATCATCTTTTAGGTGATAATTATGCTTACATACAACTCAGAAAGCATATGCTGTAAAGGCTAAGTACTTACTATGTATATGTTAATCAATTCCTAAAACAATCACACATCTATATATATGTAGTAAAATACATACACACACACACACACACACACACACACACACACACACACACACATATATATATATATATACACATATATATAGTTCTTATACAATAGGATACCTAACTTCTTTGGACATTATTTTGCATATAATAGTCAAAGGTTACCCGAAAGACAGGAGAATGCTCAGTCCGAAAAGTGCTTGCACATCAATGTTTATTGTAGCATTATTCACAATTGCCAAGACATGGAACCAACCTAAATGTCCACAAACTGATCAATGGATCGGAAAAGTGTGGTATATATACTCTATGGAATACTACTCAGCCATAAAAAATAACAAGACCCTGGCATTTGATAGAAAGTGGTCAGATATGGAGGATCTATTGCTGAGTGAAGTAAGCCAGGCTATGAAAGAAAGATATTGTATTGTATGTATCCACGCAATATATACCGACTATCCGCACTCTATGGTAGAGAGGGAAAAATTGGAAGACATAAAAGCAATGAAAGTACTTAACAAGAATAGGAGAGTGTGGAATGGGAGGGGAGTGAAGAGAAGAGGATAGAGAAAGATAGCAAGAGAACAAATAGAGAGGCAGGACGTTAGTGGGAAACAGATATGGCTTATTACCTGTTGATGATGACATGTATAGTATTCTCAACTGGATTGGTCTGAGAAGTATTTCATAATGGGTAAAGTCTTTTTACAAGCAAAATGAGAAATAGAGATTGACTGTTTTAAAAAATAATTAGAATAATAACACTAATGATTGGGAAAAACAGAAAATATATTGAATGATGAAGTGGGGAGATTAATGTCTCTATTGACTGACATGCATGGCATTCCGATTTGAAAAGGCAATGTAATACACTGTAAAGTTATATGTAATCCAATGTAATATAAAGAAGATTATGATGGTAATAAAAATTTAAAAAAAAGATTTTGGGCATACACACACACACACACACACACACAAAAAAAAAAAAAGTCAAAGATTCTGAAATTTAATGGAAGGAAACTAAAAGTTGAAGTTAAAAAACATCCTTAGGAGCCAGCAGGTTGTATTGTGGTTGAGGTTCTAGACTTCCACATGGCTAATCACAGTTCAAGTCCCAGGCTTCTCTGTGTGTGTGTGTGTGTGTGTGTGTGTGTGTCCAAAATCTCCAGAGGAAAATGGAAGAGAGGGAATTCCCACATGGCCATTTCACATTTCCCCTGGGGGATGATTTCTCACTTTCTCTCTCTGTCTCTCTTTGGCAAGTACACATGCCCTATGACAAATAAATTAATAAATAAACCTAAAAATAATCATCTTATATTTTTTCTTATTGTCCAGTAAGTAGTGATTAACTTTTTATTTATAACTTTTCCTTTTAATAGATTATATGATGTTGTTTTAGAGATGGCTTAGAGCCAGTTTCAAAAAGACCAATTCTTAATTTTTGCCTCTGTAAAAGAACAAAAAAAGGAAATTTTTAATTTAAATAATACCCTAACTACAAAACTTGCATTTGAAGCCTGAACAACTTAGAAACATTGCACTTTCAATATTTCTTTTCAACTCTTTCTCTCTCTAATCTCTTTTCTTTCTCTTACCCTTCTTTACCTCATTTTTTTTTATTTCATGTTGTTTGGAGGTGAAGACACTGCCACAGTAGGCTAGTCATTTAATAAAAGTAGTAACTACTGAGTGACAAAAGATTTAAGCAGCAGTTCTGCTTTGCCTCCATTAAGGTATGGGTACTTAGCGTATCTTTTTGGACCTGTGTATTTTCTTCTCTTTTTTATGAGAAAATAGCAATGGAGTAGACCAATCATCCTTAACTCTTAATCTTCTAGTGAGATTATGAGAATGTAGTGAAATATGTGGATTCTTTCTGTAGAAAAATACTATGTAATCACAAATTTACCATCACTTCGTATATGATCTCAGGTAGATAAGAGCTTCTGGACTGGAGTGCAGCAAGGTTTAATGTTCCATGGCTTCAGATGCCATGGAAGGGAGCACAGGTAGAAAGGCAAGGAAAAGAAGTTCACAACCTCATATAGTTAATGAAGATCTATTTTCCTACACTATTAGGTAGAGAAAAAGATGGCTTCCATACACCATAGGCGTTGCCAGTGAGCTATGTTCATATGTTAGAAAAGAGACCTGATTAACATTGATTTATGGATCTCATTGCACCTTTGCCTGGTCAAGTATACAGTTGTTCGTCTTCCTGAAATAACACAATAGATACTTCTGACTGCATTTGGTAGTCATTCCTGGAACATGGCAGAGATTAGTTTCAATCAGTAGAGAGGATGCTTCCCACCTGAGCTTCATACATGGTGTCTGGGGCATTGCTACCTAAAAGCAAGTTCATAGGAGATCTTCTTATTACTTTACTTAATTAAGCATAATTCAATACCACAATAGAACGTCTGAGCATTATATATCAGTATCTGAAATTGCAGCATAAGCATTGATCTTTATCTTTGCATTTAGAATTTATTTAGTGATATGAATTTTCAATCCTCAAGTATAATCATGGCACAATATAGAAACTTACTAAATGATGATTAATTTATCTTTTTAACTTTTTTATTAGCACCAGACAAAAGTCAAAGAGAAAATTAGCTGTTTTACCACAATTTATTTAAATGACCCTAAGGCAAAAGCTGATATAAATCACATATTTAAAACAATATTTATGACTACTTTCCATTGCTGTATCCCATAACAAGAGTGACAAATACATTATGGCTCTCAACAAGCAGTTGCATAGGCTGATGATACATCTCTTTGTTATGACAAATACCTATCTTGAGCAAGGGAGGTAGTAATTTCCAAGTGAAACCTGAGGTAATAGTTTTTAGTAGGAGCAATGGGAGCATACTCTTTCAAATTCTAGATAATTATGTTTCTCAAGGTCTGATAATAATTGGCTGAATGAATGGAAGAGTGCTTTCTGGGATAACTGAATACTAATTTATTAAATGTTCATGAGGTTAAGGTTAGTTTTACTTTGCGAAAGGTAACAGGAGCACTTCTAATTCCAACAAAATATTTTCATAATGCATTTTATTACTTTAAAGGAGGACTAGAAAAGAGACTGTGGATGACAGAAAATTGTCCCTGCCCCTCCCCCCCCCATCAAAAAAAGAAAAGAAAACCATCAACGGTCTTTTCTTTATGAAGGTAGCACTTTTAAGGGAAGATCGATACCCTGATGTTGTTTTACTGAAACAGATAATTCACAGAAATCTGAGGCCCAGATGTCTGGTCTTCACAAGCATAAGTTTTTTTTTTTTTTACCTCGGTCTCAGATTTGTACCCACAGCCTCCTCATTCATGGCACTTCTTTCTGTTATCAAGTAAATGCGGCATCATTTCAGAGAGAACTGATGTTAGTAAAATTAGCCGGTCACACATTGGAGCATTTATTGAGATCCTCTGGTTGTACATTTCCAGATCACAGTCGAGAAAGAAAACAACCTGTAGACCAATGAGAAAATGCATCAAAAGCTGCAAGGGCAGCACATTTTTTTCTAATATCATCTCTTCTGGGAAACATTACCCTCCTGTGCTCTTCCAGACCATTGATTCCATTCTGAACCCATAAAAAAGAGATTATAAATCAAGAGAAGGAGGTACTGGTAGAATACCATGAATGGTTTATAAGTTATTTTGTGAACAAAATTGAGACCATTAGAGCTGCTGAGCAGCTTTCTACCTCTAATCATTTTTTCCATTAACTAAGTTTTTTGCCCACTCTAGAGAGAGTGGCATGATTTTTATAGCAGTGCCATATAGTACAATTCTAAAGCATCAAACAGGCAGAGCTTACCAATTGCAGTCCACTTCATATATCTTGTAAAGGTGTCAATATCTAACATGGGAATCCCTTCCTCATCCAGTATAAACCACTGGTTAGGTCTCACTAATAAAATAAAATGATACAATAAAAGTGGTACAAGATAAAAAAAAATTAGCAGGTCTGGGTTCCAATCTTAATTCTTTGATAAAGCTTTAGAAAAATGCTTCATAAAACTTAGTTAAGCTTCCATTTCCCTCTAAGTACAATGATAAATATAAATCCATAGATATCTTTTGAGATACTATATTGTATAGGCAAAATTCTTTCAAAACTGAAAAATACCTTTGACTGTAAAAACAAAATAAGGTATACATCATTTTACCTTATTATTTTGCCATTTCTATACTGTTCTAAATGTTCACTATATTTTTCCAATCAATTCTATATATAGATTGAGACTGTCATTTTAGGTCTAGGTTTTCATCTTATTTCTAAGTAGTTATGACTGTTAACTGTTTCTGCAGCCTAGAAGCCACATCAGCTGTGGGGTAATGGTCACTCAATTTCTTTTTGGAACCATATCTTTCCTTGCCTTGAATTCAGGTCAGTTCTATGTTTCCAGCTTGACTCCACCTCAAGCTGGAAACAGATAATATGAATTGGGTATTAGTCAATCAATATTGCAATTTTTTTTCAGTTTCAAATGTTGATTCAAGGACTGGTCCACAATAAAACTTTAGGTGGGAATGCTAGTCTTTGGTTCTTTTCTCCTTGCTATCAGTTGGGAGGCATGTACCCTTGAGAACTACTCATGGTTGTTTTGTGACTAGACTCAACACATGTCTTCTCAGAGTTTGGAAATCCAAGACATGAAGAACAAAATTAGATTTTGATTATGTAATTTAAAATCTGATGTCAACCTGTAACTTAATCCATATTAGCCACTATAGTATTTAGTTACATGATTCAGTAAATTTTTGTTCCTTTCCCTAAGTTAATTACAGTTGTGTTTTCTGATATTTACAAACAACGTGACTCAAATGCATAATCTAAATATAATTTTCCAAAAATAGGTAATAATTACTTGGGTGTTTCTGTGTGTCGAGCAATCTCATAAAACCTTTACACTTATACCTCATTTGTCCTCTCACGGAATTCCGATAGGTATCACTTTCATATCCGGGTTGAAGATGAAGGAGTTAAGTTGCAGTTGTTCAAGGTTACACAATTTCTAAAGAGAGAAGCCAGTATTCAGTCACAGAAACTATATCTTTTTTTTTTGTTCGTTATAAGTTCGTTTGTTTGAATAGAGGCTCATCATGTCATGATCCTCCTGCTCAGCCTCCCGCTGGGACTAAAAGTGTACGCCGCCACACCTGATTCTTTTTCAGACAGGGTCTCTCTGTGCTGTGCAGGCCAGACTTTAGCTTGCCATTGTCCTGTCTCAGCTTTGGGAGTCGCTAGCATTACAGGCACAAGTCACCACAGCCAGACTTTAGGCCTTTAGATAGGACTAAAAATTAAAAAGCACCTCCCATATGTTCTCTCCGGCGAAGCACAGTATCTTAGTTTTTTTCCAACTATAGTCAGCTCTTGGGATTGGCGTCTTCAACCATTAGATTATGAGGGTGTACCCCAAGGTTCCTTTATATTATTTTTATTTTTATTTACTTATTTTTTGCCATAGGATGTGCGTGTTCACCAGAGAGAGACAGAGAGAGAGAAAGTGAGAAATTCCCCCCTCGAGGGGCTAGCCATGTGGTAATCCCTTGTCCTCCATTCTCCTCTTGGAATTTGGGCAAGCATGATGATTTATTTTCTAAGCTGCTGGGTCTAGAACTTGAACTGCTCACTTGGCAATGCGACATCCAACCACCTGAACCACCACGCCACCTGCTGGCCCTCTTGTTGGCTGTTATAACTGTCATCATTGCCTTTGGTTATGCCTCCTTTATATAAACCTATGGACATGCAAAAGAGACTCAATGAAAAGCAGAAATTAGCCTTAAGACAGAGATTAGGCTTATGAAAAACTAAAGTGAAATGGGAGTTTTCCATAGTGGCAAAAGGAGAGACAAATTTCTTTCTGACTGCAGTCATGGGTAACACTGTGCATAGCTTGCCTCAGAATGAATTATGGAACTTGGAACTTGGTAGTTCCAGAGTATTTGCTACCACTGCTCTTACCCAACTCCGCTGTTTCCTCCAAAATTTTCAATGATTCTCTGCTCAGCCTTGGAGGAGACATGTGGTAGACAGTCCCAACAAGGGAGAGAGGAGGGCTGCATGCTGTGTGCTGCTTGGCTTTCATGCTGGTACCTAGTGCAAATGTACAAATATAACAGTGAATGGGCTATAATCAAAAGGTACTATTTTTTACAGTTCTGGTTCTTCAGGACTTTTAAAATGTTTGGGACTGAGACTGGCCCTTTGGCCTCATGGTTTATCTGTTATGGCTTACTTTGTGGTTCAAATCCCAGCCTGGTGTCTTGAAAGACGTACAAGGCATGCACATGTGTGCCCCTAAATTCCTGCAGAATGGCAAAATAGAGGAAAAGTGATTGTGGTGTGACCATGCCCCATTACAGGGTGTTGCTTCACGCTGCCTCTTTCAGGTAACCGGCAAACCACAACAAACAAAACTGGAACTTTGTTTCTATAGGAGGCCACTTTTAGAAAAGTTTGGGGACTTATTCTATGCAGGACACATCACTTGCCATCATGGCTCAGCTCTTCCAAACCGGCTATAAATGTACGACATAGTCCGACAGGGTTCACTTCTTTGTTCCCGGGTGGTTACATATCATCACTCAAAGGAATCACTTAAAATAACATTGATATATGAATTATTTTTCCCTGACCAAAAGGAAGCTCTTTCCAGTCAATTGACACTCAGTCTTGAGTGTCTGAATGTCTCACAGTGAAATTATTAGAAAATGACATTGAAAATGGGGAAGTTTTGTCTTTCTTTTATCCATCTTCTGAGTGACTTTAATTCACAGATAAAAATGCATTTTCAGCTACTTGATAAACTTGGAATAAGTGCATAATAGGAATTGTAATAAAAAATGTAGCATAATTTTCACAGTCAAATTCTAATTCCAATCTTCATCTTAACTCCATTTTAAATAATAATAGTAATTCTCATACACTTCGTTTCTGTAGTACAAAACCAATGTTCCCTTCAAAGGAAGAATGAAGCACTAATTCATGTCCCCATTACATCTTGGCTGGATTGCTACAGTTCATTATAGACTTTCTTGACTGTTTACTTGGGCAATAAATCTCACTATTACATATACTACATCTCTCAGGTTCAACACAAGTGCACAAAGGCCCTATTGCTATTATAAACCTTTCATTTAAAAATACATAATTAAAGAAGAGCAATATGTTGTTTGAGGCTTGAAGCATCAGTGGTTTGCAAATACTCCAGCATTTAACTGTACTTCCTCAAAGTAATAATTTCAGAGGTAAAATCATCAGGGTGATAGACAATGGGTCCACATAGAACAAAATTCCCCCAAAAAACAATATGCCTCTTATCTAGAGCCTCATACCTCTGACTTCACCTATCTCTGAAATAAAAACAAAGGCTAGAAAAATCAAGTAGACATGGTTTAGGACATAGGAGACACCTCAACAGGAAGATCTGTGACCACTTTTGAATGTTAATTCTGGTTCTTTTGGAACTCTTCAAGTTAATCCAATTTTTATCATCAAATTTAATCAAGAGCAATAATGTCAGGAGGTAAACTCTAACACCTTTTACTTTCCCTAAACTTCTGTTGTTCCAAATGAGCACTGAATAGGGATATCACTTTTTATGACCTACTAAGTACTAGGCATTCTACTAAGCACTTTACTCATAATAACTCTTGCAAGATTCCCTTTATTTTAAGGAGAAAAAAATCACAATATATTCAATGTAAGTTAAGTGTGAGTTTAACTTTTCTCTGGATCTGAAATTGAGATCAAATTTAGACTTGTCTGCTGTCTTTAAAGCCGTACTGTGACCAAAATATTGTTAAATACACAGATACAGTTTTATGGAATTTCCAATTACTAGAATCCTGAATTAATTTGATTGTTTTAGAAGATTAGGAGATTAGGTCTTCAATTCTCTTTTCTCAAAAACCATTCACTTTCACCAGGTGATCTAATTTCTCCTTCTTCAAGGCAAGTTGTATCTTCTCAACTGAAACCCACACATTCGTATTTCCAATTTTTCTGTCTTCTCAAATTATATTGCAACTTAATTTTTTATGTCTTTTTAAGCTTTCTTATTATTTTTTTCCAAAATAATTATCACCCGAGAGAGAAAGAGGAGAGAGAGAGAGAAAGTGAGAAATCACCCCACATGGGGAATATTTATACCATGCTCCCTTCCCCATTTCTTCCTCCTGAAGTGTGCATATGTGTGAAAACATGCTTGACTTGTTTTTCAAACCACTGGATCTGAGACTCAAACTTCATGGTCAGTAATATGGGATCCAACTGCCTTAACCCCACACCAGAATGATTATATACTTACAGAAGTTTCAAAGCTAGTACAGAAAGGACCCAGGAATACTTAATGTAGTTCCTTCTAATGATGACATCTTTCTGTCTCTGGTTCAATATCATAACTAAAAAATTAGGACTGGTAAAATACCATTAACTCAACTCCAGATTTTACTTGGATTGCTCCATTTTTTTTTTTTCTAATGTCCTTTGTTTGTAGAAGAACCCAATTTAGGACAAGCACTGCATTGCATCTAGTCATTATATCTCAGTCTCTTCTGGTGCATGACAATTTCTCAATCTTTATTTTTTTTCTATGACATTCACACTTTTGATCAGTTACTTTGTTGCATGCATCTCAGTTTCTGTCTGATGTTTTCTTATGATTATACTGGTGTTATGAATATTTGAAAAAAATACCGCAGAATCGAAGCATTCTTTTAATTTCATTTTGCCTTATGTCTTATTATTTGTAATGTAAATTTCAGCAACTTGGTTAAGGATTGTCTTTTGTCTCTTCCATTGTGAAGTGACTATTTTTTACTTTCTATGTACCATTTTTTAGAAGAGTATTCTTAAGTCCAGTCCACAGTCAAGGGGAGAGAAACTTTTGAAGGGAAAACTGTGAAAGAATTTTTAAACATGTTTAAACAAAAAATATTTAAAAACAAATAAATGGGAAGGAGTCTTTGAGGCTAGGCTGATAGTTTGTTGCTCTTTAAAGTCTTATACACTAATTTTAATGTCTCAATGGATCTTTCCTATAAGTTATCACTGTGTTCTAAAAATAATTTTTCCCCTTGTTCTTTTCAAATTTAATAAATGTGATAATTCTATAAGGAAGAGTCATCATTATTTCTCCATATATTTATTTAGTGTTCATTTATTTATTTACTTATATTGAAATAGGCTCATGAGTATGTATTTTTGGCCAAAATGTAACACTGTCCTTATTTTTTTGTTGTTAAAGTTTTGGCCACACGGCACTCTTAGTATGTTGGCTCTTGTATCTTTTTGATATATGCTCATCCTTTCTGGTTTGTTTTGTTTTTCTTTCCTTTTATATCATTTTTTAAATTTAGCTTCACTAGTATTTTTAGTCTTCTGGTATTCTCCTTGCCCCAGGTCTAGAATCAACCACTTCTTTAAGAAACTTTAGATCCTTTTGGTGGGAAACAGTATTTAGTGACCAAGATTTGTGTTCACTGCTACTGAGGTTTCACTGATTTAAGTCCTCTCGGTGGGCATGCTTGGAAATTTTTGTGTCAAGACTAACTTGTATTTACTTTATCTAGTAATCAATGAATCAAAAAAAAAAAAAAAACATGAGTATATCCTAGTAACTCTCATTCTGACCTCCCACCTTAGAGCTCATTCTAACTTGCTTATTTTGTTTATTTTTAACTTCCCATTATCTGTAACTTCCCATTATCTGTAATATTTTTTACTTGTTAAGTCCATGCATGTGAATAAGCTTGTTAACATGTATCCCTGCAAAAAATGAATTTACCCATCAATGTGCCTTTTTCTTGGCTAAATGTATTTAGTCAAAACATTTTTTTTTTAGAGGTTTTTGCTATAGGGCGCATGCGCTCACCAGAAAGACAGAGAGAGACAGAGAGACAGAAAGTGAGAAATCACCCCCCCCAGGGGGGATGGCCACGCCGCAATCCCTTCTCCTCCATTCTCCTCTCAGGATCTTGGGCATGCACGCACACGAGCCCAGCGTGAGTTTAAGCCACTGGGTCCTGGACACAAACCACGGTCGGCTACGTGGGAGTCCAGCGACATAGCCATTACGCTAACTGCTGGTCCCCAAACATTTTTTTAAGAGAGAGATTTTTGCTATCAACTGCGTGTGCTCACCAGAGAGACAGAGAGAGAGAGAGAGACAGAAAGCAAGAAATCATCCTCTCCTCACCCCCAGGGGAATGGCAACACTGCAATCCCTTTAGCTCCAGTCTTCTCTCAGGATTTTGAGCACTCACTCACATGCACCTGTCATGAGTTATAAGCTGCCAGGTCCAGGACTTGAACTGCAATAGACTGTGTGGTAGTCCAGCAATATAACCATTATGCCATCTACTGGTCCCAGTTATAACATTTTTAATACAATTATTTAGTTTATATCCTTTCTTCCCCTCCTCCTTCAGTGTGTCTATGTCAAGAATCTGTAACATAGTTAAATTCCTTCATTATAGTCTGTGTATACCATCTAGGGTTCTCTAACCATCCTTTTTGTTTTTATTTTTTGTTGGTTAATAAAAGATACATTTAGCAAATTTATATAAACTATAAATTGAGAATATCTCTTGTTAAGTTTTTACAAATTAAGCATGGGTATAATTTTTACTTAATATACATATGAAATATCACTAACATATAAAATGCCTCTACCAATTTGATCTTTAAGTCAAAATATATATCATTATTTCACAAAAAAGTGAGGTTTATTTTGACTTCTGTAAACATGAATTAATTTTGTCTGTTTTTGAACATGCTTTAAATAGATTCTTTTTTGTTGTTCTGTTCAATATCATATTTCTGAGATCCATCCATGTGGTGGTGTGTATAAATGACTTATTCTTTTTAATTGCTCTATAGTAGTGTTTAATTAACTTTATTGAAGTACAATGTGCATGCAATAAACCATACGCTTTTTTTTTTTTAATTGCTAGAGGGCACGTGTGCAAACCAGAGAGAAAATCACCCTTTAGTGAAGTATGGTCATGCAATAATACTTTTTCTCTATTTCTCTGACTCATCGTGATTTGGGGAACACAGCAGTGTCTCTCAAGCCACCAGGATCATGATTTGAACCTCCGTCAGCTACATGGGATCTGGTTACCGAGGTACAATTCTTACCACTGTGTACTCACCCTCCATCCATGTTTTGACATATGTGTGTATTCAGGTGAGTAGTACTCTACGCAAGACACACGACAATCCCATCGTCACAAAAAATTCTCTCAAACCACCTTAGTGTGGACTACATCCTCCTCCACTCCACACAACATTAATCTTATATTTTTATCACATTGATCATTTTGAAATATTGGTCTTTCCATGGCATTCCCTAGCTTTCCAGTTCTTCAAGATTTTCCTTGTATTTAGGATAGAAATGGATGCTTTTAATAACTTTTGTGTTCTACCTGAGTTGACCTTTGGTTGTGTGTTGTTCCCCTCCTTTTCACCTTACTACCCTTCCATGTGGAACTACTTACAAACCCGCCAGTGGCCCAGGAGCTTTTACTTCATGGCTACATACATAACATTATTTAAGTCAAGAATACAAAATTTTTGTTCCTTTTCTTAGAACTCCTGATCCCCCAAAGGGGCAACTTTTGCTCACCCTTTATAGCTAAACTCTGGTATAATTTCTCACATTATTTGTGAGATGAGCCCTAGGATGTGTCTCCATAACCCACTCTGTCACAATGTTTCTCATATCTTTTTTGGTCAGTTTATATTTTATTTTCTAAAGTTTCATAGCCAAATTATTACTTTTTAGGAGTATACTTTTGTGAATATTTATACATGCATATATTTATATAAGTAGATGAATGTATGCATGTGTAAAGCAGATCTACTCATCCCCTCCAAAGTTCCCTCAAACTATCAATTTATATTTACCTACTTTTCCCCTAATAGCTGACAATAACTGAGCTGTTCTTGGTCACTATTTTTTGTTTTTATGGGTTTGTGCTAAAAGCAGAATCATAGCATATATAACCTTTAAAAATTAGCTGTGTATACATCCAAGTTGTTTTATGTGAAAAATTTTAAAATTTCTTCTTTCTTTTTTTCCCTTCTTTTTCTTGTATTAGGTAAATTGAATATTTTATTTTTCTTCTTTACTGATTCTTTATACTTTAAAAAAATAAACGTGTGTTCATCTAGGCATTATATCATACATTTTAATTAACATAAGTGCATATGAAATAATATTATTTGCTTTATATGTATTCTAAAAGTGCAATTATAATCTTTTCAACTTTTGAATATGCTATAAACATGCAATACTTTCTGCTTTTGCTTTTGAAAGTCACTCATCTGTTAAATTAATTGAAAATAGAAAGACAGAATTTCATTTTACATTTATATATTTTTTTCTCCAACTCACATTGTTTTTGAGTGTAGTTCCAAGTTTCTGAGGGATGTCATCATAGTCTTTGTCAATTAACTTTATTGAAAGATTGCTCAGTTAGCAATTACAGACTTTTATTTCTCTTTTAATTTTTAAAAAGTTATTTAAACTGGTTATAGAATTCTATATTAACATTATTTTTTGTTGTTATTTATTTTTTTTTACTTTTTCTCTGTAGTTTAAAACTATACCTCTAGTATTTCCCAATTTCTGACAAGAAATATGTCATAATTCTTATATTTATTTATTTCTAAATTTTTCTTTTGTGGTCTTTCTGCCTTCAAAATTTCCCCCTTGTGGCTTCTAGCAGTTTGAATTATAGTTAACTTGTTCTGTTTTATTTTTCCAGTTTGTTTGTTTGCTTGCCTTTAGTTTTCAGTGTTTGGTGCTTTCAGAGCTTCTTGGGCCTCTGGCTTATTTTTTGCAACTAATTTTAGAAATCTTTGGGTGTTATTCTTTGAGCATTTATTCTGCTCTGTTCGCTTTTGTGCTTTATCTTCTGGTTCCAATTACATACACATACTGGAACATTGACACTCTTCCACAGGTTTTTCATGCTTTCTTACAGTGGTGTTCATTTTTTTCTTTGTTTGTTTTTCTTTATTTGGATAACATTTATTGATCCATCTTCAAGTTCACTAACTTTTCTTCACTGAGATGTTTTATTTGTTTGTTTTGATTTTTATTTTGGATGTTTGCTATAGGACACGTGCACTTGTCAAAGAGAGAGAAAGTGAGAAATCACACCTCCGGGTGAAGGAACACACAACAATCTTTTCTCCTCCATTCTCCTCTGGGGATTTTGGGGATGTATGCACATGCACCTGGCATCATTTTCAAACACTAGGTTTAGCACTTGAACTGTGGTCAGTTATGTTGGAGTCCAGCACCTGAACCACTATGCCACCTGCTGGCTCTAAAATTATCCATTCGATAATACATTGTCTAACTTCTCTATTGGAGCCTTAATATATTAAATATAGATTATTTAAATATCTTCCCTAGAGTGTATAAAATAGTTCCAAGCAGAAATCTAGTTTCCTAATTTTTGCCTCTTCGGATTGCTCTGACCTTTTCATTTTTTTTTCCTATTCTTACTAATTTTTAGATAAACACTGGGCATCTTTTTTGGAATTTCTTCATTGTGATCTATATTGATTGCCCAGTGAGGGGGGAAAATACATAAATGGTAGATCATGCTGTTTTGAAAACAAGAACATAAAGCACAGGTATAATATGAGTTTCTCTGGACTCTCATGGAGGAGTATGCTTATGTCAGGCACAACTGGATACGCCATGGGTTGGACTCCAGGAGGAAGACCCTGTTCTCTTGTTGTACTGCATATTTATGGGAGGCTTACGATGGGTCAGGTCTTCCTGCTGTGCCACTTTATTGTTGCCTATCGAAAATATATCTTCTAGTATCACAATTTAAATTTGAATTATGATATATAATATGATAGAGCTGGAACTGAGATAGTGAGAAACCATCTTAATATTCTGTTAGATAAAGGATGATTCAAGTGGGTTTTAGGGAAAAAAGACTATTGATGGGATAAAAACATTTTCTGTGAGCAAAATACAAATGGATTGTGTTTATCTTACATATGCATTCAGGTTTTCATTTCTTGAGTCACATATTGTCATCTTGTATCTTTTTTAGTGTAGAAAGTGTGCATAGTATATTTAAACTAAGGTATTGGGGGTGTGTATAAGTGCATGTGTGTGTATAGATGTGTGTTGTGTATGATTACAGGTGTTTTTTAGCATTCTGATTCCATTTGTGGGTGTTAGTATCCTAAAGCTATCTATTCACCTAGTCATATAAATTGTCCAAGTCAAATTGACCTTGGAAGAAGTGTTCAGTTTAAGCCAGAAAATAATTTGCTAAGTAGACTGGATAGAATAGACCTATGCATTAATGGAGAAGATGGAATGGATAGAACATAAATTTTTCTTGCTACCTTAGTTTCTATTTTGAGTTGACTCTCAAAATTTTCCTTCTCACTCTTCTAAGGCATAGTAAAAAGAGAACAAATTTATCTTAATAGAAGACCTGGGTTGTCATTTCCAAAGTACTCTATACTCTGGTTATATTATGCAAGTTACTTATATTTTATAAACTATAATTCCACTACCCTTTATTAAAAGAAAAATTAGTATCTTTCAATGATGAAATGAGCTAATATATGCAAAAATGTAATTTCTAAATATTATTTATTATACAAGTTCAAGAAAATACTAATATATTATTTTTTTAAATACCACTGTGGTATATATCCAGTTGATTATTTTTTTTCTTCTCATCAGGACCCTACTATATATGCAGGGAAAGTGTACAAAACCCCCTTTCACAGATAGTGAAATTGAAGCACCTCCCCTCACCATGAAGTTATCTCCTTCAGTTCACAGGGTATTAATATCAGTTTAGAACCTGAAATAGAATCTGATTTCTAAATCCATTTTCCTTCTTCCACGCCAGGGATAATTTTCTCCTAGTGGACTCCAGAGGCACTAAAAGCCTAATCAGAGGCTTTTGGACTGAGCTTCAAAGCAAGAATAACCAAAAGTTCAGAGAGAAGAAAGAAACAATAATGCTTCATGTAGGACGAAAATACAAAACTAACTCTCTCTCTCTCTCTGTCTCTCTCTCTCTTGCCTTTTTTCTTTTGTCTCCCTTACCCTTTGATGTTTTCTTTGTTGTCAATTAAAATCCTTTCTTTATGTTAAGGGAATATCCCTCAATAACTATTGATAATAATTTGTAACTATTGATTCTGTACTGATTGTTGTTCCATGTCCATTCAAATAACAAATTTCCTAAGAACAAAATCTGCTAATATTTCAATTGCTTCCTCAAAGTCAGGCCATATGCTCTGTGTTTAACATTGGTTACCTCAGTTTATCTACTCAGAAATGAGGCGTCAGCCTACATTTCAATTCCTTGTAACATATCTGGAAAGACAGGGCTGTTTCTATAGCACGATAATGCTTCCCATGAGAATAATAAGAAAATATGAATAAAAAATATACGGCTTGACATATGAACAGATAAGATTGTTCCATAAACAATGTATTACAAAAGAATTTTTTAAGAGAGGTTTTTACGTGCGCTTGCCAGAAAGACAGAGAGACAGAGAGACAGAAAACAAGAAATCATCCCCCCAGGGGGATGGCCACACCGCTATCCCTTCTCCTCCATTTTTCATTTTCATCTCAGAATCTTGAGCACACATGCACATGCACCCGGCGTGAATTTAAACCACCGGGTCTGGGACTCGAACCACAGTTGACTACATGGGAGTCCAGCGACATAGCCATTATGCTAACTACTAGCCCCACAAAAATTTATTATAAATAACCAAGCTAATATCAAATTAAATTAAAATTAATATATATCTAGTATTTTACAAGTATTATCGGAGCAGTTGATTCTTCTCTTATGGCTTCCACCCTCACATAGATAGGAATGACTTCCAAATTTATGTTTCTTGGCAGATCTGAAGATTCTGGCACTTATTTCCAGTTACTTCCAGGGCATCTTCATTTAAACTTCCTACCAGTATCACAAATATGATGCGTCCCAAATAGAATGCAATCTTTTTAGTGCTATAATCATATCACATTAATTTTTTTATAAGGATAGGTGCTAAACCATTATCAGGGCTCCAATTTTATGTATCTTTATTTAATTTTTAATATATTTTCTGGTACATGGAAGATAGTCAAACAAAGTGATCATAAATTAGTGAATAGTAAATTTTTCTTTCTTTCTTTTTTTTTTTGAGAGATTTTTGCTATAGGGTGCATGTGCTCA
The DNA here is from genome assembly GCF_000334495.1 of Tupaia belangeri chinensis. NCBI lineage: Eukaryota > Metazoa > Chordata > Mammalia > Scandentia > Tupaiidae > Tupaia > Tupaia belangeri. The sequence goes on from NW_006160212.1 coordinate 745,320, forward strand.
CCAGAAAGACAGAGAGACAGAAAGTGAGAAATCACTCCCCAGGGGGTATGGCCATGCCACAATCCCTTCTCCTCCATTCTCATCTTGGGATCTTGGGCATGCACGCACATGCGCCCAGTGTGAGTTTAAGCCACAGGGTCTAGGACTCAAACCATGGTTGACTACATGGGAGTCCAGTGACATAGTCATTATGCTAACTGCTGGTCCCGTGAATAGTAAATATTAGATATAATTATTGTTGTGCTATATAGTCACAATCAAATGTTTAGTGAGAATCTCAATGGGCATATCTTTTATTGCAAGAAAATGAGTAGAAAAGAAATCTGGCTAGAATATAAAGTCACCTTTAGGTAAATACTCTCATGAAGTTATATGTATTTTAAACCTATAGTTATCAAGAATTCTTTCTTTTTTTAAGGAGAAAAACAAAAACTGAAACCATCTGTAAATTTGTTGAGAATCAGCCATTGAATTCATTTAATCCATTTAGCTTGGCCAGGATGCCAGAGAATAACTGGTGGCAATACCATTCTTCTCTCTGATATTGACTCTTAAACAGTGCACTGTCTTGTCCAACTTCCCAGCTCTTACTGATAGAAACAAGTCCAGTCTCTGGTTCTGCTATCATGCTTCTTTTTGCAAGAATGATTTGAGGGATGAAATAACAGAATTTGATGTGAATTTAGCTTTGCCGTAGCCACACATTAATCTTCTATTCCAGTGTCTACTGTGGGCTCTTATTTTATTTCTTCCATCCAGCACTCTTAAAAAAAAGACTTCTATCTTCTTTAATTTCATTCCTATCTCATAACCCCAATAACTTACTATTTATGATTTTGCAACAACTTTTCTGATAATGTCAACTCAATTTTAAAGTTTTGTTTTTAGGGCCAGCTTATGGAGTAGATATTAAAGCACTGGATCTTACATGACTGGCTGTGTTCAATTTGAATCTCAAACCTGGGACTTGAAAATTGTGCCATGCATGCCCAAAATCCCAAGAGAAGAATAGAGGAGAAAGGATTGCCACATGGTCATGGCCCTGGGGTGAGGTTGGGATGAAGTCTCACTTTTCCTCTCTCTGTCTCTATTGGTCTCTCTCTGGTGAGCACACATGCCCTATGTCAAAAATCAAAACAAAACAAACTTAAGTTTTCAAAATGTAAATATAATTCATGTAGACCAGTTGGTGGCACAGTGTTGATGTAACTGGACCAACCTGGGAAAGATCCTGACACCTCCCTTAGAACATCAGATATGCATGCATGTGATCTGGGCCAGCTGAGACTGGGAGTGGATTGAGGCATGGGGACCTTCTTGGTGCGGGGCTGGGGGAGGACATATCTGTTTCTCTCTTTCTCTCTGCCTCTCTCCTTGTCTCTCTCTCACAGAAGAAATAAATAAAATAAGTAGATCATATTTATTTCTGGGTAATATTCAGTCAATAGCTTTATTCAGTTTTGTTTGTTTAAACTTAAAAATACCTATTATCTCCAATTGACTGTATGTCATACCAAGCTTCTCAACCTCATTTGTATTTCCAGTACCCTTTTTCTAACTTTCTGTGGATAATGCCTACTAAGGTTTTTGCTTATCATTCCATTAATTCTTCCTCATATGGCAGTTTATTCAGTTTGCTATATTTACCCAAAACTTGCACCTTTCAGGTGACTTAACCTTTTTACTACGTATTTTGACTGTGTAATCTGTACTGTACCTCTTCGGTTCTATGATATATGCTTCACCACTACACATTAATCAACTCTATTTACCTTTCCCAAACACATAGGATAAGGCAACTTGTATGAAATTAAGTGTACACATCTTATTAAAAAATAAACAAAATAAGAAACCTTCCTTGGACCACAGATCTACCATTGTAGACATGATAACTCTCAGAGGCTAGAATATTTCCCTAAATTGGTTGAAATCTATAATTCAACCAGTCTGTAAGGATATCCCTGGCCTATTCCAAGTTCTAGAGTATTAGAATGTGCAGTGATATACTAAACAATTTGGGGTCAGAAATAAGCCCCCAAGTGTAGAGCTTTCACTTTTTCTGATTTTTTGATGAAAAGTTCTTGAGTGTAAAGTGCACATTTATTACTTCCCTTCTTTCCTTCTCTTACTGGAAACTAATCACCTTATCCCTACATAGAAATATTAGAGTTTCACATTTACTTTCTTATGTTTAAAAATCTCTATCTTGCTTCTGTAGGATGTCAAGAGAGGATGTAGAGGGACCAGCAGTTAGCGTAATGGCTATGTTGCTGAACTCCCATGTAGTCAACCATGGTTAGAGTCCCAGACCCGGTGGCTTAAACTCAGCCAGGCAGCTTACGTTAAAATGTTTTTGATTCAGAGTAAGTCCATCTAGTGTAAAACATTCTATGAGTAGTGTAGCAGAAAAAAAAAAAAGACCCTGGATAAAATATAAAGGTACTACTTATTTCTTATAACTCTGATGATATTTTTTATACCAAGGCATAGGACAGCTATTTACATTATGCCTATTGCCCCTATTACACAATATGCAGGGATAGAAAAGAGGCTTATGTGCCCACAATTCTCATCTTACTTACACTGAACAGTGCTCCAAAATTAGTAAACAACTCCTTCTGCCTAACACTTTTAAAGAATTATTTCCATTTCATAAAACTTCAGGGTTTATTTTTCAATTAGCAATCTGGATTAAATGCACCAGGAGGGGCAATGTGCTACTAAAATGAGGATAGTTTCTAATTTGAAATGATTTACAGCTAATATATAAAACATATTTACAGAAAGTTCTTTAAATTTCTCTGTGACAGCCAAAGATCTTTCTCCTCCATTCACTAAATTCAAGTAGACCTTAAATAGCTCAGTATTTGACAGTCAGTTACCTTGTTTGATAGCCAAAATAATTGTTCAACTTCATCTAAGGTTCTAAGAAAAAATTTCTGGTCATTCCACCTAATTTGCTCAAAGTGTTATTTTTATTTCTTCAAGTTCAGAAATGCAAAGGCTAAAACATAGTATTGAAAGGAATATAAGAGAGCTCAATGTAACTTATTATTTAAAAGTTGATCACTAAATTCTATATAAGCATTAAATGGTTCATATAATTTACTTGTATAAAACTGCTGAATCTTATTAGTTTGAACATTAAAATAACCAAAGCAGATTGAGCAATTAAGCCCTTGGTGACTAATTCAATCTGTAAATGTTCAATGTGGTAGCTGTTTTTTTTTTTTTTTTGAAACAGAGGATGTGAGTGTGTGTGTGTGTGTGTGTGTGTGAGAGAGAGAGAGAGAGAGAATGAGCATCTCAATCTGGATAGAACTTGGTCATTCTGTAGTCCTTTTTATTTATCAATATTTTTTTCCATTTCTTCACCCCATCAGGATCCTGGCAAATGTACATGTTTCTTGTGTATTTTTCAAAACCCTGGGGCCAGATTTTGAACTACAATAGACCATGTGGGATGTGGCTTCTTCTGCACAGATCTAACTACTGCACTATAGGGCCGGCCCTGGTACTATTGTCGTTAATGGTACAACTAGTGAATAATGTGAATGGGAAGAATGGTGAGGATGAAAGTCATTAGTGATCCCTGATTTATGTGCAATAATCTTCTCAGTAACAGTTTCAAGTTATTATCCTCATGACATGTGCATAGAATCTGACACACTTAGACAATTTTGTGATTTTCTGATTGTTACTCAAATAACAAAGAACAGTTAATATCCAAATCCTCCATTTGATGATGTATCTAGTATTTATTGGCTAATGTTAATTTCCTCATTTTTGCTCACCATTTATACATGCATTATTTCATTTACTTCTCTGTGCAGATTTTAAGTGTGGTTTCTTATTTCCATTTACATTTAATGGAATAGAGACAGAAACATTCTGAAACTTGATCACCAGTAACCGGTGTGTTGAATGTGAGGCCAACTCTACCAGAATTCACTGATTCTGACTGTATCGCTCTATATGCCACATACACAAGGAGGAAATGCTGTTTCCTAAATTTTTCAGAACTGTGGCAGAACAAACGTTGCAGATTCATCATCATGAGTGCACCATTTTAACTAGCCAAGTGCAGATAAAATCTCTGCTTTCCAAAAGAGACCATGTGAGAGCATAGTACTACTCATATGGTATATTAGGGTTTTTAATTATTTTTCAGATATTATCCTGTATTATGTTACAAGATACATTATTATATATGATAACCACTTTTGTTTCTTTTATTTTGTTGCTTTGGAATAGGAACAATAAGAATATGTAATTAATTCAACAATGTGTCTGCTCAATTTATTGGTTTTCCTGAACTAGAGTCATTGTCTACTAAGGAAGCTCCAAAGCAATTAATAATTTGATAATAGAGAGACTCTTCCCCATTGACATTCATGTCAAGAGGAGAAGCTTGTTTCACTAGTAACTCAAGCATGTATATTTACAAATTTAGGAGCACTCCTATGTTTAGACTTATCTTGCATCAATTTATATTTCATCTCTCTGCCACCATTTGGATTATGAGTTGCATAATAAGATGGGAACTAACTTGGTAAAATTGTCCTTCCATTTACTTAAGCCTAAAGTCCCTCAATCAAATTGTAAGTCCTCATAGAATAGAAATATGCCTTCGTTGGCTTCACTGATATGTACTTTCTGCAATTCAGTTGCCTTTCTTAAAATACAGCCCTATTTTTGCGTACTAAGTTATATTACTTTCTATTTTTCCCTGCCTCCTTCATAAATAGGGTCTCATTGTGCTTTCTCTGAAACTTCTTTACATTTGTCATTCCATTGATGTAAATGTACTATTAGTCAATTCAACATTCAAGGTGAGTTCATAACACTGACTTACAGAAGAGCATTACAGTATTTTCCATATCATTCTCAATCATATCCTCATTTTTTTCCCCCAACATCATATATTGAAATACAATGATGCATAGATCCTTTTCCTGAGAGGTTACAATGCGGGGTGAAATAAGAATACTTTCTGGTAATATATTACTTGTCACACAGTGATTTCAAAGCACTTTGTTAACAAAGAAAGATTATTATCATCAATTTAATGGGAACAGAAACACATAAGTTAAATTACTTTTTCAAAGTTGAACAGAAAGTAAGTTACTACATTATGAACATAATTCATATACTTGTCATTATAGTGTTTAATTCTATCTAGCAGAACACACTTCCTTTCAGGCTGTCTTCTGTATGACAATTTACTGCCCACTTGGCAGAGCAGAGGCTCAAATTCATGGGTGTGAAAGGCTGCATGTAGGCAGCATCTGGGTGTATCTAATCATGTGGTGACATGACTTTGACTGGATCGAGTCAAAGTGCAAATGCTTTACTTCACCTGAAACCGCTTACATTTTCAAATGCTCATATTTTTCTTTAAACAGATCAAATACAGAATCATTTCAGAAACTGGAGAAAGAAAAGAGTCAAAAACTGTAAAAGATCAACACTCATTTCACTGCCCAAAAATCAACATTTTTGAACTATTTTTTGTATTGCTCTCATTCGTTATGTGAAGGAGCATATGGATATGTCTCTTTAACATTAAGATTGCATGGGACTAGGCAGTGGTGCAGTAGTAATGAAACTGGGCTCACGTGGGAAATGTCCTAGGATTGTATCCAGGCATTTTACTGAGCATACTGAGAGTGTGAACACTTGATAGGGCAGGCCAAGATTAAGGATGGAGTGCAACATAGGGTCCCTACTGGGGATCTCTCTCTCTCTTTCTCTCATGTAATAAGTAAATAAATAAACTTCAAAATCAGTTAAGACTGGATATAGTGGTTCAGCCATAGTGCAATACTCTGAAATACTGGAAACTACATGGAAGTTGAGGGCTTAGTTCCTGGGCCCACCAGTGCATACTGGGTGCCAACACATGTGTCCACAATCTTGGACAACTGAGAAGGCTGAGGGATTACAGCAGAGCACCCTATTGACGGTGCCTATTTCTCTCTCTCTTTGTCTTTCTTCGTAAAATAAATAAACTTGAAAAAAGGTTATAATCTACATAAAATCTGTATCTTAAAATTTTTCACTCATTTTTGAGCATTTAGAGGTTAATGAGCATTTTCTCAGTGTTTTAATGATCCACTTTTAATGAGTTCTTAATTTTCATATATATGTACATATGTTTATATGCTTATTTAAACATTTTACTATTTTGGGCTATTTTTGCTGGTGTTTGGTACTATATATAAAACTCAAAAAACCCTTATATAGTAGTCAATTATCAAGCTCTTCTTTTTGTGTTGTGCTATTTTTATATTACTTAAAAATATATGCTATCATATGGGAATTTTTTTCTTAAGAAAATAAGCTTGCATTTTTAAATCTAAAAATTTATTTTCTCTGAAATTTATTTTTATTAATGTAGAGTTATATCAAATAAGAGATATAATACTGGGAAGCAGGTATAACATTTTTTATAAACCTCCCCAGTTGATTCTACTGATAGAGTAGCATTGAATACAAACACATCACATAAAAATAAAATGAAAAGTTTTCTAAACATAAAAGTATTTACTTAATTTATTTTCTTTATAAAACATTATTGATATTTGTATGTAAATTTTTCTCTCTTTTTTTTTGGCTGAATCCTTACATTTAAATATATAATGATTTCAGTACTGTGTAATAGACAACTTTTCTTTTTCAGTTTTTATTTTTCTACTGACAAAGTGTTTTACTTTTTTTATAGAGATTTTGCTATAAGGTGTGTGCACTTCCTGGGCAGACAGACAGAAAGTGAGAAATAACACCTCCCCCCACCCCCCAGGGAAGATGACCACAGCACAATCCCTTCTCCTTCATTCACCTCTCAGAATTTTGGGCACACACACACATGCACCTGGCGTCAGTTTCAAACTGCCATATCCAAGACTCGAACCATGGTCATCCGTAAGGGAGTCCAATCATTACACCACTTGCTGGTCCCAACAAGTATTGGTTAAAAGGAGATCTCCCTCGTTCCTAATAGCTGGACCTTGTCTTATCGACTTCTGATTGTGTATATATATATATATATATATTGCATTAAGAACATAATCCGTTATCTTTACCATTTCAACAGATTAGTTTTATTATTATTTTCTGAAACCTAACATTGATAACATTTTAAGAATTTTAGTTGTTACTTGTTAAAGGGATGGTGTAGTCTCTAATATGATGGGTTAGTTTTTAATATATACATTGACCACACACATTTGCCTCCTGATGGCTCCCTTCCGACCTGTGATTAGAACTGTATCAACTTCCCTGCTTCAGAGTCTTCCAACTGTTTCCCTGATTTTCTGTTTTGTGAGTCTTCTCCACCTTGTGATCCTGTGAGATTATGCATATAACAAAACTTTTTTTACATGTATATTGATTCACTGGTTCTTTTTCTCTGGAGAATTTTGACCAATTCACATAGTCAGGCAACATAGAAAAGACAATCTAGTTCAAAACTGAAGCAAGTATGTAAATACAACTTCATTGCTGAGCTAGTAAAAAGGCAAGGATTGTAGGAAAATTCTCTATTCTGTTTGAAGGAGAGTAAATTTGTGAAAGTTTACATCTGGCTTGACTTTTGTTTAGTTTGCTGAAAATACTAATCTCATAGTTAAAAAAACCTGACCCATCAGGGGAACAAAAGAGTTATTTGGATTTCCCTCTTATTATGAAATTCACTAGCGAAAATTAGTCAATATTGACACAGAAGACTGAAAGCTATGGTAGAAATACACAAACACCTATAATACACACTTGTGCACACATACTTTGTATATCTAAATGAGGGCTTCTTTAGGGGTCCAGCAGTTGGTGTAATGGCTATGTCGCTGAACTCCCCTGTAGTCGACCACGGTTTGAGTCCTGGACCTGGTGGCTTAAACTCATACCAGGCATGTGTGCATGTGTGCCCAAGATCCTGAGAGGAGAATGGAGGATAAGGGATTGCAGCATGGCCATTCCCCCTGAGAGATAATTTCTCACTTTCTGTCTCTCTGTATTTCTAGCGAGCACACATGCCCTATAACAAAAACCTCTCCCCCATCACCCCCCAAAAAATTATGGCTTCTTTGGAAGCTGTTGCCATCCTCATACTCCTGAGAAGATGGGAGAAAAGTCCTAAGTTTCTGACATTTCCCTCTATTGTCCCCTAACTCCTCTCTCTCTTATTTTTTTAAGGTTTTTGCTATAGGACGTGTGTGCTCGTCAGAAAGACAGAAATACAGAGAGAGAGAAAGCGAGAAATCACCCCCCAGGAAGGATGGCCATGCCACAATCCCTTCTCCATTCTCTTCTCAGGATCTTGGGCATGCATGCACAGGTGCTTGGCATGAGTTTAAGCCACCAGGTCCAGGACTCAAACTGCGGTTGACCACATGGAAGTCCAGCAACATAGCCATTACACCAACTGCTGGTCCCTAAAACCACTTTTAAGAGCATGTTTCAGAATCATCATGAATTTAAGTTGTCCAGGTTATAGAATAGGTAACTACTAATGCAGTTGAAGTTCGTTGATAAAAAGAGTTTCTTTTTTTAGAGAGAGAGATTTTTATTATGGGGCACATGAGCTCACTGGAGAGAGACAGAGAAACAGGAAGCAAGAAATACCCTTTCCACCCAGGGGGAGTGGCTATTCTATGACCCCTTCTCCTCCATTCTCCTTAAGGATCCTGGGCATGCATGCACATGCACCTGGCATTAGTTTAAGTTGCTGGATCTGGGACTCAAACAGCGGAAGACTATGTGAAAGTCCAGCATAACCATTATGCCATCTGGTGGTCCCAACAAAAGTTTTCTTAATAAACAAACGTTTTACTAAAATTTCTACTATGACTTTGTTTATTGAATGACTAAGTCACTATACTGCATTGAAAAGACAGTCACTTATTTAATATAATTATGGAAACTAGGTTCTATGTCTCCAAGCTGAGTGCAAGGTAGAGAAAAATAAAAGTGTCAGAGAAGAACTGAGAAAGCTGTTGAAATTCTGTTGGAGGAGAAAGAGTCAGTAGACAACTCAGATTGTGTGAGAGCATTTGAGTAGAATTGCAAAAAGAAAATTGAAATCTCATTCCTAGGGCAAATGAAAATGGTTCAAGGGAAGGCGGTCATATTCCATTGACTTTAGGCATAAAATATATTTTTTAAATAGCATCTATACTTCATAGGAACAGCAATTTGTGATCCCTCACCATTTTTTGAAGGAGCACGAAATTTGGTTGAGTTCATAAGTACATATAGAGTTAAAGCAAGTAAGAGTTAAAAACAAAATAAGAGATTCACACATTCCATTCCATAATTCATTACTAAGTGGAATGTTTCTCTACTCATGATTCTAGTACCAAACGCATGAGTTTTCCACACTAGGAAACTCTTAAATTCTTCACAGACATCAACTTGGTGCCCTATCATTCAACTTAATTTTGACTCTAACTCTGGAATTATTATAGACTCTGTGAATTAAGGGATCAGTACCACAAAACTGCTCCCTTACTTTGGGAACCAATCATAAGTAGAGGGGCCCAGGTTACTCATACTGCTGCCCAGTTTGGCAATCAATCCAGGTTTCTATAAACCCCTACTTGGATTTACGACAATAATTTACTATAATAGCTCACATTTTCAGGAGAATGCTATTTTTATTATTACTATTTTATTATAAAGAATACAAACAGTTCAATCGTTGGTACATGGGGCTAGGTCTGGAAGAGTCCTGAGTGTAGGAGTTTCTGTCTCCATGCATTGGGTTATGCCACCTTTCAGGCACATGGATGCATTCACCAACTTGGAAACTCACCTAACCCTTGTTGTTTAGTGTTTTTTTAAGGGTTTCATTTTGTAGATGTAATTGATTAAATAATAGGCCATTGGTAATTAGTTCAATCCATAGCTTCATTTCTCTTACCTCCCTAAATGTGGAGAATTGGAGCTAATCTTACAACTCTCTCATCACATGATTTATTTTTCTGGAAAGTAGTCCCTGTCTTCCAGTTGGTACCTCATTAACATAAACACAGGTGTAGTTGAAATGGTTTATTATGAATAATGACAAAAGCCTAACTAATGAAGTCAAAGACCACTACAAGGAAAACTATAAAAAACTGTTAAAAGAAATTTAAAATGATACAAAAAAATGGAAGAATAACTCATGCTTCTTGATTGGAAGAGTTAATATAATAAAAATGTTAAATACACTCAAATAGATTTATAAATTTAATTCAATATTTATCAAAGTACCAGAGATATTCTTGATAGGTATAGAAAAAACTATCATAACATTTTTATGGAATTATAAAAGGCCCAAATTACCAAAGCAATACTGAGCAAAAAGAATCAAGTAAGAGACATCTCATGCCCTGACCCAAAACCATATTAGAAAGCTGTGATTATCAAAACAGCATGGTACTGGCACAGAAACAGACAGGTGGACCAAGGGTACAAAATTGAGACCCAAGAAATAAACACTCAAACAGACAGACAACTGATTTTTGACAAAAATCACCAGACAATCCTGATGGAGAAAAGAAAATCAGCAAATGGTGCTAGAAAAACTGGATTCATCTGCAGAAAAATGAAACTGGACACTTATCTCTCACTGTTAACAAAAATCAACCCAAAGTGCATCAAAGATATAAAACCTCAAACTACATTATGGTGGAAAAAAGGAGGAAACTCTTGGTGACTCAGAGTAGACAGACTTCGTAAATAGGACCACCAAAGCAGAGGAGATCATTCAGAAAATAGACAAGTGAGATTTCGTCATGTTAAAAGCTTCTGCATAGCAAAAGAAAAAAAAAAGCATTAGAGTGAAGAGACAACCATTGGAATGGGAGAATATATTTGCAAAATATGCCTCAGATTAGGGACTGATAACCAGAATATATAGAAAACTTAAGAAGCTTACTCCCAAAAAATAATCCAATTACAAGATGGGCAAATGAGATGAACACACAATTCTCCAAGTAAGACATACAAACAGCCAAAAAGTATATGCAAAAATGCTTAACAGCCTTTATCATAAAGAAGATGAATACTAAAACCACAATGAGATATCTACCTAACCCCAGTCAGAATGGTTAAGATTAAAAAAATAAGGAGTGATAAGTGCTGGCAAAGCTGTAGTGAAAAGGGACATCTCCTATTCTGTATGTGGGAGTAAATTAGTACAGCTACTGTGAGAACAATATGGAGGTTCCTGGAAAACCTACAAATAGAACTATCTTATGATCCAGCAATTCTATTCCTGAGTATCTACCCAAAAGATAGGAATACACTCATTTGAAAAAAAAAAAAACAAACACTTGTGCATCTATGTTTTCTGCACATTATTCTTAGCAATTGCTAAGACAGGGAATCAACCCAAACAGATGAATAAATCAAAAAGAGTGGCACATGTATGCTATAAAATCCTATTCAGACATAAAAAACAATGAGACCTTGGCATCTGATAGAAAGTGGACGAATATGGAAGATTTAATGCTCAGTGAAGCAAGCCAGACTATGAAAGAGAGGCATTACATGTCCTCACTTAGTATAGACTGAATGTCTGCACTCTATTGCAGAACCAAAAGATTGGAAGGTATCAAAGCATGGAGATCAACTGTGGATACTAAAGACAGTGTGAGAGGAAGGTGGACAACTGTGAGGGGAGGGAGGGAATCAAGGGAAAAATATAAGCAAAACATTTAACAGATACAAAAATGGAAAACTATTGTTGATGATAATATGTATGGTTACATCTTTGATGGGACTGGTATCCAGAACATCTATGTTGGGAAAGTTCATTCCATATACTGTAAAGATGTACAGTAATTAAATGCAAAAAATAAGAAAAGCTAAAAAATATTTTAAAAATATGAGATGTAGTTTATTTTTTCTGCTGATATGAGTTAACCTGAGGTTTTTTGACTTTTCCATACTTGTCATTCATTTAAAAATATTCTATATTCTAAAACATAGTATAAATGTATTGGATAGAATTAGACTTAAAATAATTAAACATAAATAATCAGTTGTAAATGTGATTAGGAAACTACAGAAATATTTCGCATATAAAAGTTTGGACTGAAAAGTACAGAAAATATTCAGGCAGATAATTTGTTTTGTGGAAGAATGGAAAGCCTTTTATTATTAAATATGTTCATTTTCCATTCCTTTAATGGTATGATTTTATTTCATTTTAAGCTTTTCTTTGGATTACCTTACATTTAAAAAAAAATAACTTCATTGAGATTTCCACTTTTGAAGCAAATAATTGACATTATATCCCCTTTTACTTAATAAAATTTTATATTTTGTAGTTGCTAAAAAGAAATAGATAACAACAACAAAAAAATTCCTCTCACCCTTTTTCCTCAAGAAATTCTGAGAATTTTAAGAGCTCTGTTCCAGGAACACACAAAATAATATTGTAACAAAAGGAACTCCTATTACTCTATTACTCAGAAAGTTACAAGGGTCTTAAAAGCTCTAACCCAGGAACTCAGGACAAATACCAAATATGTATTTCTCATTATATCACAGCATCTGACAAATTATAGTGCATAACTCATGTGTTAAGATTTCATCATTAGGTGACAAATATCAGGGTTGGCTTCTGAGAAGAGGCATTCTTTCGGTTCTTTTTAGGAAGGAATCAACTACAGCAGCTAAAAATAAAATAATATGCAAAGAAATATACTTTAAATTAATATTCAAATGATTTTGAAATATTCAAGTTGAGCTACTGTGAGCATCAGTAATTACACCAAAAAATGAGTAAATGTTATAATTATAACTGCAGTAAAAATTATCCAGCAGTTTCAGGAAGGAGCTCTGCTTGGCATATTGATCAGCTGTTTAGGACTTTTCTTAAGGGTGAAAGCAACATGAAAAGATATTAAATTCAGTTTGTTCATATTGTGGATGTTCCAGTGGCTGAGCTGTAAGACCATATAAGTACCTAGTTCCAAGAATACTGGCCCCTACTGTTTACATCAAATGTAATAATCTTATATTAATACATTTCTTGGATTATACCATAGAGACAAAAACTGCTCTCCATAGCCCTCTAAATTTCTCAATTTATATCAGTCAGCTAAGGAAGTTTGGGTTAGAATCACTGTTCTCCAGTTATTAGCCCCAAAACAATTCTAAAATCAGGTTGATCATATTGCAAATATCATAACTGGGATTATAAATTTAGATTTATAATAGTGACAGAGAGAAAGACTAACACAACTGTTTCTCTGCCTCAGGATATTTCTACTACCTGCAGCTTGATCCCGCTTGAATCCTCACCCACATTCTAGGCCCAAACTTGGCTTAACACCTAGGCTTCCTGCTGGTAATCTCTGTTTATTCCCTAAACCCAACCCTGTATTTTAAGACTTTCCTATGGAAAGGTGGCACAAGGTTTCCTATTAAATCAAATTCCTCAGCCCTATATTCTATGGCTTCCCTCTACTAGACATTACAAACACTTAATGATTTTCCTTGAGAGGTCCTCACATCTCATTAATGACCCCAATTTTTATTTTTTCTCCATCCTCACGCCCTCATACCAATATAATCAATGCCTGTCACCTCCTCATACTCCACGTGCCTGTTACTTCTTGAAGATAACCACATATCTGACCAACCTATGGTCTCCTGGAAAGCTAACAGCAACTGTAAGTACAATTACATTCTATAATTTACACCCTCTCAACTGATTTCATGAACTCTATCTTGTCAGTCTGGGTCAGATTTTATATTCTTGGGAAAAGCTGTTTCTTAATGTTTGTAGTCCCCACACCACCTACCATATTACAGTGAGAATGAAGTAGAATATATACTTACTGGGTGACTAAATGGGGAAATAAAAAAGTGAATTACTGTGTCTCAAGAACAGAGGACTGGGAGAGTCTTGGAAATTTAAATGTCTATTAATAAACATTGATGGATTGAGAAAATTTGATTTTTATATTTTATAATTGTTAGGCTGATTTAATGCAGCATAATTATAAAATTTACTTATTTTTCTGAGATTTTAATGGAGTTTATAATCTAGTAGAATGAGAGAGAAAATAAACAAGTAAACACTCAAATAAGCATGAAGATTCAAGATTAACTTTTGATGTGTATATTATACATCTTATATATCACACATTTAATGACCATTCTAAATTATAAAGTAGGATGAAAATATGAATCTTTTCCCCGACCATTGGTTTCAACACAGCTCGGCTAAATCTTCCTTTCCTATCCTTTAATAACATTTTGGGCAGAAACCATAACTTTCCAGTTGATCTAGCTATAAAAACTCATGCCAGTTTAAAACTTTCATCTTAAACCCAATTTACATCCCATTTTCTTCTCTCTCTAATATGATCTTGAACTGGAGTCTGGTTGCAATGAGTAGAGAAGGATGTTGCATAGTATGGCTCTTCCAGACCTCAGCTTTTCTGGTGCAAGGTCACTTTAACAAAAAGGCTGTCCTGATAGATGAGGATCCAGTATGTTTTTTACTGAAAAACACTTGCCTCAGGCTAGCCTTATAGCTCAGTGGTTAAGGAAGCCTGTTTCTTTTCCAGGTCTACTATTTCATTTCAATTCTTTCTTCTGTTAGATAGATAAGGTGCCATTCTCAAATCTGATACCAAGACACACATTCAATAAGTAAATAGAATAGCCCCCATATGGCAGGAAGAATGTCTTAGAGTGTTATTGACTTATCGGTTCAAAAAGAGTTAAGTAGTAAATCTTTCCCACTTTTTTTTTTTTCCTTCTCTTAACTTCAACCTCATCACAGTCTTTACATGCAGAAGAAACCTAAATCTTTCCCTCTAGTCCCTTTGAATTGGAATGTTCTTAACCCACATGACAACCATTACTTCTGAGCTTTGGGCTTAGGCAACAGAAATTATACAAGTCATAAAACCTATAATATTGTTATAAAATAAGTAAATATTTAGATGTTCATCTGAAGTTCCTGGACAGAGCTTTTAAAACTTGTATAATTTTTCTAAATGATAAGAGTAATAGAATTATCTTTGCAGTAATATTAGGTTTGTGTCTTGAATTCCAGAGATAGCTCAGGAGAAATAAAGATGAAAGGAGTCTATTTTGTTGCTAACAAGGCCCTTTCAACCACATCTGAATTTATGTTAAAAAGGGGACATTTGGACCTCTCCTAAGGATGATAGGATGGTTACCAGGAGGGACCAAGCTCCTGAATGTCAGGGTTAGAAGTTTCAGCAGTGCCTGCTGCTTTCTTCCTTACCTCAGGGAATGAGAGGGACTAGATAGTGAGTTAACTCCAAATGATTAGTTATTTAATCAATCATGCTTATGCAATTGATCTTCCATAAAACCCTAAATTGGGTTTGGGAAGCTTCCAAATTGGTGAATATGTGAATGCATTAGGAGGGATACTCACACCTACAAGGGCATTGAAGCTCTGTATGTCTTCCATATACCTTGTCCTGTGCATCTCTTCCATTTGGTTGCTCCTAAATTGTATCTTTTTTCATAAACCAGTAAATGTAAGTAATATGTTTTTTCTGAGTTGTATATTAACAACACTGAAAAAGATGGGCATGGGAAGTTCTGATTTAAACCAGTTTGTCAGAAATAACAGGAGGCTTGAACTTGCAGACAGCATCTGAAATGGAGACAGCTTTGTGGGACCAAGTTCCTAACTTGTACGATTTGTCATTAACTCCAGGTAGATAGTGTGAAAATTAGACTGAGTGGTGAGACAATCAGCTTGTGTTCAGAAAATTGGAGAACTACTTGATGTGGAAGAACACAACACATTTGGTGTTCATCGTGTTGTGAATATAGAAGAGAAAAGGTTTTTAATTTATCACACATCCTTCTCTTTCTACATGTTCTTTCCCTCTGAATTTAGTAAATTTTAAAGTTCTGTTCAGTGTTCCTATTTTCATGGCTGTCACAGTAATCCAAGACAAAAAGATATCAATAGATGCAGACAAGAGCTAGAAAATGAGTCAAAATTATAGTTGCATAAGGCTATCTGTAGAAGGAGTCGGACTCATAATCCCCAATCTCTCTCTCTAAATCCAGGAAAATATCCCTCTAAATCCAGATAAACACCCTATTTGGGAATATTCATCCTGGGAACTCAGGATTTAGCTGGATCTTTGGAGAAGTACCCCATTTTCTTGGATGTTTATAGCTTTGGAGATAACAACCACCCACAATCTGCCCAGTATCAGATCCAAGTAACTGATAAAATCATGAGTTATCGCTGTGAAGTTGAGTGTTGAAATTCAGTCTTGGCCAGATTGCTTGGCTTTACATCCATCCCATGGCTTCTAGGACTGCCTCAGTTAAGCTCATGCACAGTTTTCTTATAGTTGGAATCATGCTTGGTTTAGTAAATACCTCCTCACTAGCACATGTATTCATCCTGGGAACTCAGGATTTAGCTGGATCTTTGGAGAAGTACCCCATTTTCTTGGATGTTTATAGCTTTGGAGATAACAACCACCCACAATCTGCCCAGTATCAGATCCAAGTAACTGATAAAATCATGAGTTATCGCTGTGAAGTTGAGTGTTGAAATTCAGTCTTGGCCAGATTGCTTGGCTTTACATCCATCCCATGGCTTCTAGGACTGCCTCAGTTAAGCTCATGCACAGTTTTCTTATAGTTGGAATCATGCTTGGTTTAGTAAATACCTCCTCACCAGCACATGATACAAAAAAAAAAAAAATAACAAACACTCTAATAATGGCAATAGCCAATGTAAAACACAATTTTCAGGGCTTAGTTAAAAATGTATCTTCCAGAGAAAGAATAAATCTTTTTTCTGTTTGTTAGAAGTAAAAGTCAAGCAATGAAACAGGTTTGTTTCTCTTACACTTTCTATTTTCTCTCTGGATCTTACTTTCATAAGACTATTTCTGAGAAAAAATGGCATCATGTCTACCAACAGAGGGAGTAAAGGGAGATATTAGTTACATGTATGTTAGCTACATATTGGAATTGTATAAGATATTAAATAACTGTTTGTCATCACTGCATGAGCAATTAAAATTAAAGAAAGCATGTTTGCCAAGCTCTCAATATAATAGCAAATTTTTAGACTAGCACTGAATATATTGGATTTATTAAGGAAATTGAGCAACTGAAGTCAAAATAGACACACAAAAACAATCAGAAGACACAGTCAAATAAAAGAATAATTTTCTATATTCATTTGAAAAAATATTTGAATGGATGAGACACATCAAAATAATATTTAAACAAGAGGTTTAAATGTTCACAAAAATGAAATTTTTTTTTATTTAACAAATATGTATACTAATCTATCTATATAATATGCTTGCTTTGTGGTAAGGGCTTACAAATATTAACTCATTTAATTTTCATGTCAACTCTATGAGTTATATAATAGTATCATCCTCATTTTACAAAGTGTAAGCAGAGGCAATGAATGATCAGTAAATTGCTCCCTGTTTTCACATGATGAAGAAGGATTGGGAACTAGAATTGAATGCAGATGGGTCAGCTTAAAAATGCAGAATCTGAGTCTCTGTACTAGACTGAAAGTAGACCAGTCCCTGAGCCATAGTCTAACAATGCTACCTATCAAAATGTATGGTGAGCTTGTGGGCTCTAAATTCTGATAGACCACAGTTTCAATCCTGGCTCAACAGTGAGTCAGATGTGTGACCTTGGGCAAGAACCTGCAGAGTGCTTCCTTATCTGCATGCTATTCAATTCAAAGGGCAGGGGTGGTGGGGGTATCAAGATAGACAATATAAATAGGAAAGAGAAGCACTTAGAATCACACTTGGCACAAAAACAGCCTTCAACAAATGTCATTTATAGGCCCAGACACAATAGCACAGGCAGTAGGATAGGATATTGCTCTGTAATGCTAGAGCCACATAGAAAACCATAGTCCAAATCTTGGGTTCACCTTAAACATGCCAAGCACATGGACTCACATGATTATATCCTGACTGGCTGGAAGGCTGTGAGGAGGAAGTAGACCATGGCATGATGGTACCCTGTCAAGGGTTCTCTCTCTCTCTTTCTCTCAGAAGAAATAAAATAGGTAAACTGAAAAAAAGTTACTATTGGGACCAGCAGATGACGTAATGGTTATGTCACTAGACTCTGACATAGTCAACTGATGTTTGAGCCCCAGACTTGGCTGAGGGCATGTGCATGCGTGCCCAAGATCCCAAGAGGAGAATGGAGGAGGAGAAGGGATTGTGGCATGGCCATCCCTTCTGGGGGATGATTTGTAACTTTTTGTCTCTCTGCCTCTATCTCTCTGGCAAGCATACATATCCTATAGCAAAAAATCCCTTTTTTAAAAAAAAGTTGCCATTTCTTTTAGAGAATATAATGAATAACATTGAAAGTTTCAATCACCATTGCTAGTTCTACTTAGAATACAGAAGTCAAGCTGGAGACTAAACTGCCATTTTGTAATTATAACATGACCTTAAGGATGGAAGTGGCATAGGTGGACAGAATAAAGTTTGAAGCCTAGAACACTGATGTGGTCATAAAGCCCCTACAGGACTTCTGGACTGACTGTTCTTGGACCTCACTACATAAATAGATGCACATTTCCAGCACCATAACAGCAATTCAAAAGCTCCTCAAACTAAATGGAGGTGTAAAAATCCATTTTTGATATGTTTCCACAGTTACATTTTTTTCAGGGTCGCCTTTCTAAATACATTTCACTTTATCAATGAAGCTAAGAAATACTGTTTAAATGATTTTCCATCATTCTTTATATTCAACCTAATCAATACTATATATTCTTGTGCCAAAATATGTCTAGTTTCAGTTGACAGGTTTCTATCTCCTCCCCTAGAGAATCAGAGGGTAAACTGGTATGTTAGTCTATATAAATACATGATATAATATGGTTATTTGATTAATTGAAATGTCCTCATCAGCCCCCACTTGAAATCTTTCAATGTATTTGTTGCCAGTTAAGAAACTTGCCCATCAAGTAGCCCCTAAAGGTCTCTCTTCAAACTGCTCTTTATTTAATATAGATTTCCTTTGTAATCCCTGTGAATTTTCATTTAAAAAAGGAAGAATTCACAAACCATGATGTGTTTCCATTAAAGTGCTTTTCCTACCTTCCTCTGCTAATCTTTTTTTTTTTTTTTTGAGAGGTTTTTCGCTATAGGGCGCGTGTGCTCACCAGAAAGACAGAGAGAGACAGAAAGCGAGAAATCACCTCCCAGGGGGAATGGTCACGCCGCAATCCCTTCTCCTCCATTCTCCTCTCGGGATCTTGGGCATACACGCACATGCGCCCGGCGTGAGTTTAAGCCACCGGTTCCGGGACGCGAACCACGGTCGACTATGTGGGAGTCCAGCGATATAGCCATTACGCTAACTGCTGGTTCCCTCCTCTGCTAATCTTGAGCACTCCAAGCTCTTGCCAGCCTCAGTGCACTCATATCTATTGTTTTTATTACTCTTACCTGACTATATCTTCCTTATTCTTCAACTTTTCTTTCTTAAGTAAACCTTTTATTATCAATATTGTTCAAACTTTACCAGGCAGCTAATTTGTTGAATTTTGCTTAATCTGTATTCTTCTATAGTGGTCTTTTAATGATTAGAATTTTAATATTTATTTGTTTATTTAATTGTGTCTCTACTGGACCCAATGCATTGATAATACAAGCTGTGTCTAATTGTTTGCAGCTACATTAGCAGTGATAGTAAAGTGCCTGGCACAGAGTAACATTATATTATAAATATGGCACTAAATAAATGGACTCACATAGCAAATCAATGGTTTGAGTATATGTTGAAAAAAGTAGATTTTTAACTTAAAATAATTGCATTATTTTGCCTTAGAAAAGTAGGCCAGGTTCAGCCAGTGTGTGGTGGTGAAGGCAATGATTCCATAAGGCTGACTACATAGTTTGAGTACCAGAATCAGCAGTCTGAAAAACACACTATCCATGTGTGTGTGCACATGCCCCAAATCCCCAGAGAATAAAGAAGAAGGAATTGCAATATGACCTTCCCCCATAGAATGTGTTTACTTTCTCTCTAGCAAGTGTATGTGCCCTCTAGCAAATTTATGAAATAAAATAAAATCATCTTTATTAAATAATTAAAAAATAGATCATGTTCTATCTTATTTATGCATTTATTATTCCAAGCATGTCCCCAAACTGGAAAGGTGGGGATAAAAAAAGAAATAATTTATCTATCTTCACTTAAATCAAAAGCTACTAGAAAACAGCCAAAATAGTTTAGTGATGATGCCATTGTATTAGCAAAACTTAACTTCTCCAACTTAAAATTTGAGATTCTGCAGAGGAGCTTTGTATTTATATGCTAAAATGTGACACTTCAATACAGAACAATTTAATTTGAACTAACTGTCTGAAGATGTGCCTCACTGTTTACTAGAAAATTACCATTGTACTGCACATTAATAATTACAATTACAGGCCAGTCAGTGGTTTGATGTTTAAGGTGGCTGGATTCTTCATGAGCAACTGCTCTATTAGTGTCCCAGATGGTGGCTTCAAAAACACACTGGTGAGTGTGCATGTATGCCTAAGAGGAGACTGGAGGAGAAGGGATTGTGGTGTAGCCATCCCCCCAGGTAGTCTAACTTACAGGTATTTTCATTTTCATTATCTCATTTCCAAGAAAGATATTTTAGATTAGATTACTTTTTGCAAAAAATAACGTGTTCTTATTCCAGCACTTCAAAATATACATAAAATACACTTTCTTGTGTAGCAAAATATACATAAAATACACTTGCTTTTGTAAACATGTTTGTCTGTAAAACAAAGTGATTATATACACAAATACACATGCACAATCCTAAATCAAGTAGATACATCTATCAGCAGCCAGCAAAATTGTAGCTTGGCATTTGAATCTATGAGAATATTGTTTTGCTTGATTGATGGTTTTTGTCCTCATTACAGGCTCTTGGATCCCCCACTCCCTCCCCTCCCATTCCCTAGACACATACTCAAGTAAGTAACATTTTTTGATCTTTGGCAAAATGTTAAACAATGCTTGCACTTACACTTTTGATTACCAAGGTTGATTGTTACAATATACTTATTTTAATTAAATGTGCTAGTTAACTGTTCTAACACAAATATTTAAGCACATCAACAAACCATTATTTATATAAAATATTATTAATTGGAACAGAGAAGTTCATTTTCTCTGTACCAGGGGGATACTTATGGGTATTAGCCAGTTAAAGCATATCAACCATAATTTATAGCTGCAAACTAAAAGTACAAAATGACAATTTCCTCCAACATATGACTGAGGAATGTCTTTTCCCGGAGTCTCACGGTCATCCAGCCCAACATGAGATGCTTAAAAGTTTCTATGTTCAACAGAAGAAGAAATACATCATTTTACTACCAGAGCAAAGGACACGGGAATATTCTCCAAGGGCAACTTCTAGCTGTTGAGTAAGATAATGATGATAACTGAGCCCCAAATTGTCTTCTTGTTGGGTAAGCAGTGGGCACCAAGGCCAGAAGACAGTTGTGTTGTAATGGGATATATATTTCAGGACTCTCGTTCTAGTAGAAGGAACTGAGTGTTTCAAGTATAATGGTTAAGGGTTGGATTCTATTTAAGTGTTGGGGGAAAGAGTTGAAATTATAATTCATCACTCTATTTCATTTACTATTATATGTGGGTGAGTGGGGGACAGTGGACAATAAATTGTGCTATTTAGAGGTGTAGGCTAAGCCATTGTTTGGGCAGCTGTGTCAATAAAGTACAAACATAACATCAGTTTCCCATTACACACATCATTCAGAATCATATATTACTCAGTATAATGGACGAAGGGGAGACCAAAACCTAAAATGAAAAGAGAAATTGAAGTACAACCAGAGCAAGCAGCAGCTGAGCCGACAGCAGCCAGTACAGTGAAACACTTAGTTAGTTCTCTCGGAAAACAAGTGTTCCTGGCTTTAATGACCCTCGATGTCACGTCCCAGAAAGCTGAAGACCAGCTGGGGTGCAAGAATATTGAAAGCAAATTTTTCTTGCTATTCACAGGTAATTGGAAATAAATAGACGACTGCTTCCACACATTGCTGTGCAGATTGTGATTTAGTTCAAGAGTTTTGAAGGTGAATTTTTCTGTCTGTTTGTATTGACTTTGATGTGGATTTTTCAAAGTGGGTCCGATAGGAGAGTCACCAGGTGGGTATGTCATGGGTGCAACAGTGAATATTTTTTGAAGCTCAGATGGGGGAATAAAAACATTATCTACTTGGCCTTCCAGTTCTGCCCAGTTGTTGGTATAGGTCGACTAATACTGGATAACATTAGTTCAAAAATGATACCCCAAGCAGGGAGAAGGTTCATTTTGCTTTACTCAATAAACAGGCTTGCAAATATTTGCAATTGCTTATTTTTAAACTATAAACAGAATTCCTTTTTTATTGCTCTGAGAATTCCAGCTAAGGAAAGCATCCTCCTTTACAAAAGGCTCGATTTTTGATACACATATATAAGATATACATAAACATAAAGTGAAGGAGGGCGTATTTCTATAATTTAGATGTAGCACTAATCAGAGATTCTTTTGCCAAATTCATCTCATAAATTTGAGAACTCTTCTTACATTGTTTGTGAAAACTTAGACTTTAACAATTAGATTAAACAGAAGGATCCCATTAAATTGAATTCATATCTAATATTTTTAAGAAATACCACAGAATGTTCATTCAAAATTTAAATTTTTGTTATACTTTTAAGTATTCAGTTTTTCCTAATACCTTCATGTCTCTATATTGGGTGTGTTTCCTCTTATTTATTTGTTATTTGTGCGTTTTCAATCTGTTTTATTTCTTTCATTTATAGCTTTAATTTCCCTTTTCCCCAAGGAGTGTTTATTAGGATCTAATATGAATGACAATGAGTTACTAAAGTTCCAATTAATCCCATTATCCTGTTTCCCACCCTCTAAAATTACTATTGTCATAAATTACATAGAGTGTAATGAATGCATATGAAAATATTTCTAAGGAATTTAAAATATGCCTTTAAAAACCACTGTTATGCCTCTATAGCTTGCTATTTTTTTCCTGCTCTGTTGATAACTATTGAGGGCCCATACCAAGAAACAGAAGGAAATGAACCAACTTTTGTCCTTTTTTCAGCTTTCTTCCTTTATTGATACTTTGGTTATATATTTTTTCTGAGATAGTTTAGTTGTTATATTTATGACTTTCAATAATATATTCCTATGACTTGAGTTATAAGGTTTACAAAATATCTATCGCTCCTCACCTATCAAAAATGACAAGGGAGTCAGATAACTTACCCAGACTCTGACCATCTGTTTATTTTCACATTGTCATGATTTATATTATATAAGATTTTGTTTTCTCTAACCCAAGGGCAGATCTGAGTTTGGTGACGCTCAGAGAACAAACAATTTGTCCCTCACTAATTAAAATAATGCAAAACTATGATTGAAAAGTAGATTAAAAAAACATTATTTCTTTTGACTGAGATATCACAACAAATTAGAAATGTCAGCAAATGAATAAATGCAAGCATTCTAAAACCTAGGGAATCGTGTATTTTATATTAACAATCTATAATATAATATTACCTCTAATATTATTGTCCCTTTAATTTTTGACTATATATTATTTAATAACCACTTCATATGAAAATAATTTTGTAATGATTTATATGATGTGAGAAAATATACAATTCAGTCTGTTTCTAGAATGATCAATGTATGCGTTTTTATAGCTATAAATGTTTCTTGCTGATTCATAACTTGTGATTGATAACAAATTTGTAATTTGTATGTAACTTGTATTACTTACCAAATTTAGGATGACTTTTATCAGAATATCTTTTAAAACAAGATATAAGATTTCAAAGCATTTTAAATTTTCTGGTATCATGATTAAACTCTGTTTTAAATGAAAACAATTATCAGGACCAGCAGATGGTATAAGTTTATGTTGCTGGACTCCCAAGTAGTTGACTGTGGTTCAAGTCCTAAACTCTGAAGCTTAAAACTCATGCTGGGCACATGTGCATGTGTGCCTAAAATCCTGACAGGAGAATGGAGGAGAAGGAATTGTTATGTGGCTATCCCTCCCGGGGTGACTTCTCACTTCTGTCTCTCTGTCTCTTTCTGTCTCTCCAGTGAGCATGTGGTACGATGAGTGGTAGGTATCAGACATTTCCGTTATAGTTCATGGAAATGACAATGAATCACATGAACATATCCAATTATACTTTAACTAAAAAAGAGCCCTAAGTCTATTTCCCTTTTGTTGGTTCAAAAAAATATGTAGCTTTTCCAACTAGAAAAATATGTCATAAGCGAAACTGAAGTAAATGTGGAAGTCCTGATCCATGATTAAAATGCTTTTTGTTTGCAAACTTAAAAAAATGTATGAATTTGTAAACATAATACTAGGAACTCTATCCCCTGGAAAACACACACACACTACACACACACACACACCAGGCCTTGGAAAGTGAAGATGCAAGTGATGAATCCTGAATTTCATGATCATTGGTTTCAGATAGTGGTTTTATCCTTTGTAAATAGAATCTGTATCCATCATCTACTTCTTTTTCATTTCTTCATTTCCTTCTTAGTTGGATAAACACTATTTTTACTTTTCATTTTTAAAAAAATTATTTATTTCTTCTTTTATGGGAGAGAGATGCAGAGAAAGAGAGAGAGAAAGAGAAAGGCAAGTCCAACGGGGTCTTTATGCCACAATCTATCCCTAGCTTCAGTCAGATATGAATCATAGGCACCAGAGGTGCTTGTTTCTCTCTCTCTCCTTCTGTCTCTCTTTTTCTCTGTGCACATCTCTCCCTTATGGAAGAAATTAACTCTTTCTTTTTTTAAAGAAGAAGGAAAACTTAAAGCATTTGTAGAGACATTAATGCTCAATTTGAAAATAAATGGTTAATATGTGGTTTCAGAAATTCTGTATATATTTTTTGGACAATTACAAGCAAAAATTACCTATAATAATGTTTGATTTACAATGTTTGATCAAGGCAAGTCAATTCCTTTTCCCACTCAATGAAGCTTAGACCAACTTTTTGCCCTAGGGTGGGAGGGTAGTTAAAAATGCAAGAATCACATGATGCTGTCCAGGTATATGTAATTAGGCTTCAATGTGATTAAAAACTTTTGCAATACTAACAAGAATAAGGAGAAGACAAAGTAGTTCCTGTTTCTTCTCTCATGCCCAATACTTCAATAATCAGTCTTTTGGGAAACTCTGAGTTCTCTTTGCTGTATGCCAACTGCCAATTCATAAGTAACGTAAGGCTTGATGCTAAGAAGACCTGACAGCACAGAACAGAAAAGCAGGAGAAGAATCCTATGCCCCCAAGTAGCCCTCTGGACATAGACACTACAAGATGCAAAAATGAGGCCATAGAGCAAGGAGGCATCATTTCAGTGACCCTGGAGCCACTAGGAATTGAAATAAAATAAGTACCAGAACAAAGGTTTCTTCTCTGTTGGCTTGTACATGATAGCATGGCCAATTTCATTGTAAGTTTATGCCATCTCTAAGTCTGCATTGCAAAAGAAAAATTACCTATCTTCCTATAATATATATAAGCTACTTTAAAAAAAAGATGCCTTTTCTCCTTTTACTAAAACCTTGCCCACTATAAAATATACTTATTGAGTTACAATTATGTTTGTGGATGTATTTTACTAAAGACTGAGTATATGAGAATACAACTAATGCATTAGAAAAGAAGAAATACAACTTTCTTCCAATGCCAAAGGACAATAAATAGGCAAAAGGCCAGTGTCTGAAAATATTTTTCATAGCAAGGTTTCCATGAAATAAATATAAATGAGGACACACAATCTGTGCTTATAAAGTATAGAAAATGACATTCTGTATTTTATGAAAAAAATAAAATTTATACTCATGAATATTCTTTTTAATGAGTTTATTACACATTAAAGAGTATAGACTAAACTATACAAAACAATTACAAACAATATTGGGTAACTATTTCTCAGAATTATTTGATTGTCAGTGATACAGACACAAATGGGCTTCAAGTTAATATAAACACAGCATTTGACTATTTTCTGACATTTTTAGTGACATTATTATAAAATTAAGAGAATAAAAGATTTATAAATGGTTTAGGAATTTGGATAAAATAATTTCAATAACCCCAGGATTATCGGAATAGCATGTGAAGAATGATAGGTAATTTATATATCACATATTTCTGCTTACATAAGTATAATAACAGATTTAAACAAGTAAGTAATTTTATATAAATACGTTTTATACTGATCAATTCAAACAATCCAGAACCTGTTATTAAAAAAGAATTGAATAATTGTTTAAAGGAGGGGAGATGTCAAAAAGCTAGTGAAATAGAAGTTTTCTACTGTAATCTATTCACATTACCAATTTTGACCAGCACTTAATTATGAGAGTGCCTTTCTGGATGTCTTGGTTTCCTGAAAATGTCAGTACATTTTTGAGGCCTCCTCACAAAAAATGAAATACAAACACAGGCACATTAAACAGGGTAAGTAAAATAGTGTCACTTTAACCTCATCACCTGTATCCCAAAGCAGGACAGTTCAGTGCCAAGAGATCCCCTCTTGGTCTATGATTCCCTCCACAAGGGAATGTGAAAACATCATGAATTAGCATCTGGCTTTTTTAGCTCTGTAGGACACTACTCAAAGGCTCAACCATTTCTCACTCCACCAGAATACTGAGTAAAAGAGCATGGGAGAATGGCTAGGAGAGGTTGAAGAAGTAAAGTAAGGATGAGCTCACGGCAACCACAATATGAAATTCAATAGAAGACTGCATATTTTACTAACTACTTTGTGAACTCTATCAGGAGACCCCACACACGAACCATTCTGGTTGCTTTGCCTGCTTACTATACAGTGCCTCACAGGTGCCCACAACATACTTTGCAATGTCTCCATGCATGGCCAGCCCCCATATATAACATCCAGATGGTGAGTGTAAACTTTTGCAAATGACTTATGAATATGAGCAGTCAGTCAGCTCAGCTCTGGTGGGCTAGGAAAACAACACAGATTTGAGCATTTCAAGGTATTTCCCTAGGGAAAATGAATTAGAATTCCTCATAAACTTTCTTGGATTTTCAGGATAGAGAAAAGACATGCAATCTTAAGAACTTCCTCTTCCCAAGGAAAAAACAACAATGTGGAGTAGGACTATATCTAAAGATGTCTCAGAGAATCTCACAATCTCTGTCAATACTGATTAGTAAAGATGTTTCTTTCCCAAAATCAATCAGTAAAGACTGAGGAAATGACCATTTTCAAATGCAGAGGGTAGTACAAGATTTCAAGAGATATACTCTCCCACCAAAAAAAGTAAACTTGGTACCACCAGATGAACACACTAAGTTTTCAGAAATTGATCCCAAAGAAATGGAGGTCTACCAAATCTGACAAAGAATTTGAAAAAAAAATTTTGAGAGTTTTTTGCTATAGGGAGTGTTCACTCACCAGAAAGAGAAAGAGAGACAGAGAGACAGAAAGTGATAAATCACCACCCCCCTCCCCGGGGAGGATGGTCATGCCGCAATCCCTTCTCCTTCGTTCTCCTCTTGGGATCTTGGGCACACACGCCCGGTGTGAGTTTAAGTCACTGGGTCCGGGACTTGAACCACAGTCGACCACATGGGAATCCAGAGACATAGCCATTACGCCAACTGCTGGTCCCAAGACTTTATGTTTTTATTCACACACACACACACAGACAGACACACACACAAACAGTATAATAAACTGTGGTGGCAATATAATTGTTGGAAGCATTACTAAATACAGTATGGAATTTCCTTAAAAAATATAACAACCTTATATTCAAACAATCCCACTACTCTCAAGATCGTTGTAGCATTCTTCACAATAGCAAAGATAGAAAGACAATCAAAGCCTCTATTGACAAATGAATGGATAAAGAAAATGTGTGTGTGTGTGTGTGTGTGTCTGTGTGTATGTGTGTGTGTAAAGGAATAATAGTCTTTTTGGTTTGTTTGTTTGCTATATGGTAGGTGAATTTTCTGGAGACAGAGAAGTGGGGGGTTGAGTAAGAAAGTACCCCCTAGGGGGGAATGGCTAGACCATAATCCCTTCTTTATTCTCCCCTCAAGATTTTGGGCACACACAAGTGCCTGGTGTATTTTTCAAGCTGCTGGGTCTGGGACTCAAATGGCGAACTTAGTCATGGGATCCAGACACCTTACCCACCATACCACTGACTGGCCCAATAGTAAGTCTTTTAAAAAGAAGGAAATCCTGCCACTTATGGTAATATGGAAACATGGATTCACATGGACAATGTTATGCTAAGTGAAATAAGCTGGACATGAAGGAAAAATTGGTTGATACCACAAATAGGTGAAACCTAAAATTTGCAAACTCATATAAAAAGAGAATATTAATGATGGTTACCAGCAAGGTGTAAGTGAGGGGAAAAGGGACATGTCTCAAAGCGTACCACTTTTTTTTAACAAAAGCTTTTGTTTCTTTCATAATTTCATATGTTACAGATACTCTTAGAGCTTAGCAAGTCCTCATAAGCACACTAATGATAGAAGATTTAGGTTTAAACAGATCCTCATTGACAAAACTTTAGTGTGCCCTAAGCTTTGCTGGGCAACCTGCGAAACAAGCAAGATCTTTCAAGGTGAAAAATTTATTCAAGACCCAGCCAGATGCATACACCAGGTAAACACGCCCTCTCAAATTGCAGAGTCTGATCCATGAGCTGTTTATAGATACCAGTAAAGCAAGACAATCTTGTGGTTTCCACATTTCTGTAGAAGTAAGAAAGGAGAGGGGAGTGAGGCGTTGTATAAATCCACCTCTATTTGTAAACTAACATAAAATTTGGGTTCCAGCACCCTTTATCAATACTATGGGAAAAAGTATTCTGATTGCATAATAGTCCACAAATAGTTGGTTGATTATTTTAGTGAGTGCATTTTTAGCTATTATTTTCCATTAGGATGAAAGAAACTAAGCAAATTTGTCACCATCATGGTAATACCTGCCTCATGAAAACTGAGGATCAGTTCCACTTGGAACCTGCATATCAGACAAAACTAATGACTAATTCTTCCACCAGCGTCTCTATTCACAAGTCAATATTATCACGGGATCACGTGTTCTTAAGCACTAGAATTCTGACTCATTGCGACCGTCAGAGATTTTCTTCATCCCTTCCAATTTAAGTTATTGTGTCATGCAAGTGACTTTCTCTTTTATCACATAGTTACTTTGTGTGTGATGTTATACCTTGGCAGTTGGTTCTGGAAATTTTTTTTTAAAGCCATTTATTATTTTCTTTGAGCTTTTGTGTTTCTAGAAAATGGTCTCTCCTCATTCCAACACACACGAACTGAATTCCCTTCCTCAGTAAAAGCCTTTAAAGTTCACATCGTTAGTGTGTGTTTCTTGCTTCTGGTGAACAAGGAACAGAGAAAGTAGTGACTAATATAAGAATCATGAGTGAAGATATGTTTTATTCATAAACTTTGCACCTCCAGTGAAATTAAAAGCAAAGTAAAGGGTCGAAGCTGTGAACCCTTTTTCCTAGAGCCTGTAAACCAATAAAGGCTTTATATTAGCTATCGATATCTATCTCTGAGTTGCCTTAATAACATCTTATTCCCTGTTTTCACCAGCCATCAATAATATTTCTGCCTGCCCGCTCAGGCCCCTATCTCTGCGTGCAATTGCATTATAAGGGTCTATAAGCCCAATTTGCTTCACATTCTTATTTTTGGAAAAGGCTGGCTGGCTTTTGTAATGAGAGCAGCTGCCAAGAAGGCTTGACAGAATTTGTGGCCCATCTGGCTTATAATCTTCACTCAATATCGCAGAGGCCTAAACTCTGAGACCTGCTGATAAGCCCAGGCATCCAGGCAAGCGATGGCAGCCTTCTCTGTGATTTCTCATTAAAGCCAGGGACATCTCTCTGGGAATCTCTCATATCCTGGATATCACATAATTCCTTTTTTCATTTTCTAATAAGTACAAGAGAGTTGTATTCTTTCACACTTTAGTATCTTTGTGTCCCCAGATATGGGTGAACAGCTACATTTGGGAAATTTTGACATTTGAGTATTTGGGTTTCCTAAAGTATTTGTTCTTATTGAAAAAGAAATTAAAGAAAGAAAGGAAATTCTGTGAAGTAAGTCATAATATATTAAATAATCATTGATATATTTTAGCTGAGTAGAGATTCTTTTTTTCCTCCTATATATTTATGTACATTTTCTATCACAATTCCATCTGCAGGGTCAGTGGTTCATGGCAAACAGGAATAGAATAAATAGCATAGTCGCTGACTTAGCCAGCATGGATTGGCCTCTTTCCTTGGAGACTGAACGAAAAGGGAAAAGATAAAGAAGAGGCTATGGAGGGAGCGGGAAGGACTTCATTCAAAGTATCCTTCTCCTCTAAGTTGCCTATGAAGAAGACATTTTGGAAATAATGTACTTCCTTGCAATCCCCTCTGTTCTGAAGTTTTTTTCTGAATTCATATAGTATATTTAGTGTTGTTTGTTATGCATTACTAGTATGTGAGAATAAGAAGGTGATACACTCCTTGTCTCCTGTTGCCTGTATGTATTGGCTTCTAAACTACTGAGAAAACAGCAGTCTCCCATAGTAGGGCTATAGAAAAGGATTCTATACTCTGGTAGATCTGTGTCTACCAATGAAATTTAGTTTGGAAGAGTGACAAGCCTTTATTTACAATGTTATTTATCTTTGTTCTCTTGTAGGAAATGCTTTGCTATATTTTCTGCTATATTTTTTAGATAAACTTGAAATGGTAGTGATAATATTCTGAACAAAATGTTCCTTTGGGAAGAATCCGAATAATAATTTATAAATGAAACTTTGGACAAGGAACAGAACTGGTTACTTGTAGGGTAGAAGACTGGATATTTGGGGAATCAAGACATAAAAGTCAATGCTTTCTTATCAATTATTGAACATGGATTTACATGGAATCTTCATTAGATGGTACAAATTTACTTAAGTGATGGAGGTTTGCATGAGTTTGAAAAACAATAGTCTATTTTGTCAAAAGGAGGTGAAAGACCAAAACAGAGGTTTAGATGTCAAAGTGAAGAAGGTAGCTACTCTTAACAACATGCTGATAGGAACATCTCAGACAAAACAAACTGACCCTTGAAAAACATATCCAAGACATTCAGATTGAGAACAACTGAGGCGCCAAGAGAATGCATACTGTGACCTGGGCGTGTGTGTGTGTGTTTGTGTATGTGTGTGTGTGTACGTACACTCAGAAACTGAGGAGACTGCAAGTAGAAAGAATAAACCCACTGAGCAACAACAAGAAACAACTAGAAAAAATAATTCTATAATCTGGGCATTAAAGCCAACTCACATGTATCTTCCTTGGTATGGAACTGAAGCAGACCAGATTGTTGAGCAACAAAACTCATGGAAAATTCTATCAGGTATTAGTTAAACCTAAATCTAGGAATCTTTGCTATTTATGAACAGTTTATTTCATTTTTTGTTACTTTTTTAATTCCCCTTTAAAATTACTTAATAAAAATAACTTCTTAGAAATACTATGAACTTTTCTCGGGTGAACTAAAAAATAAAAGGAATCTTATCCAATATTGTATTAGAGAGGACCAGTTGGAGCACTACCATCACTCTTAGGCCAATTTTTCCTCCCTTCTCCCTAGAATCCGTATTCTCAAAGGTCTGGTTCATATGCCACTTGCCCTTTTACTGTTTCAAATCACCAGGAGTGTCCCTGTTTCTCTGTATGGTAATAGCTTCTATTGTCTGCATCACTCATTTTCCTGTTACTTGAGAATACACTATTATTTTAAATTCACTGTTATTGAAAATGTATTACTAGGTTTCTTTCCCCATGCAGCACCTTTATATTTCTAATTATATGGCCTCCTATAGTTATATATTTATTTATTTATTTATTTATATTTATTATTGCAAGAAAGTGTGCTTGCTGGAAATGGTGGGGAAGGGTAGAAAGTACCCCTCCCCTAATGGAACATGGCCATGGTATAACCCCTTCTCCTCCATATCTCCATCTTGTTGAGGTTTAGGGGCATGTACACACTTGGGCCCAGCATATTTTTCAAGCTGTTGTTTGACCAGGTGGTATGTGGCTCCTCTAAGTACCAAATCATGAGTTCAGTCCTATAGTTACTAATTCAGTACTTTCCAATAGTAGAGACTCTAAAAGCAGATGCCACGTCATTATTTCTTTATTATTTAACTAATGCAAAGTAGTTTTTTTGTTTTTGTTTTTGTTTTTAGAGAGAGATTTTTGCTATAGGTCATGTGTACTTGGTGGACATAGAAACAGACAGACACAAAGAGAGAAATCATTCCCTCTAGGGGGATGGCTATGCAGCAATCTCTTCTTTGTGGCCATAACATAATCCTTTCTCTTTCATACTCCATCCTGTTGAAGATTTTGGACATACACACATATGTGTCCAGCATGAGTTTCATGCTACCAGGTCCAGGATTCTAACTGTGGTTGGCTGTATGAGAGTCCAGCATCTTAGCCTCTGTGCCACCTGCTGGCCTCAAAGTGTTCAATTTTTAAAGCTCCAGAACTACTAGCTATAATGTCCAACCACAGAGTTCCAAATCTTCTCCTGTAAATGTAGTTTTTTTAATTAATAAAACTACCTGCAAAGTTACTACATAATGGTTAGAATGTCTCAGATTATTCAGTAAATAAGGTACATAAATACTAGGTTTGTGGACACATACTGTACCATCCAATACAACTTGTCATGGTCTTGGTATGTTTCACTCTGTTTCTGCATATGAGAGAAATTCACAGTTACTGGAAAAACTATGCTTGGATATCAAACTTTTTTATACCAGAAAAAATGGGTACTTTCATTTCATTTTTCCACAAGCTTTTTAAATGTACTCTCAGAAGTGAGAGGAAAACTTTTGAAAGAATAAGAAATATAAGGGTCCTGAATGAGAAAGCATGTGAGACAATATCTTCCTTCTCCTGCAAGTGAGTGAAATCCAACAGCATTTGGCTGCTCAACCTGATGCTCAAGCATTAATTTCACACTGTATTTCCCAGAAATTGAAGACATTTAATTGACTTTTTATAACTGATATTGAGACTTTTTTTCTACTTCATGCCTCATGGGATGGAAAAACTGCTTTGAGTGAGGCTCAGTGACTTGTCTGCCAAACTGCAAAAAGGTAACAAGTCAGTAAATACCAAATCCAGATTGGACCCTATATTTTATAATACCCTTGTTTTATTTCTAGGGAGAATTATTGCACTTAAGAGTACTTTAATGGAGATAAAGATTAGATATTTTTCCTTAAGGATGTAAATACTTAAATTCATAAAAATGTTTTAGCTATAAAAGACTTTAGAAAGTGAGGTGTACAGAGTTTAATTCTTCACATGCTAGAAATCATCATCATATCAGAATTCAAGAACAAATTCGCATGTTTGTTAACTTTTTCCAAGATCGAAATAAGTAGGAAAGAAAGAGGAGTTGAAGAAAAAAAAATCTGAAATGTGCTATATTCCTAGTGTGTGCAAGGCTGTTTTCTTTTCTTTTCTTTTCTTTTCTTTTCTTTTCTTTTCTTTTCTTTTCTTTTCTTTTCTTTTCTTTTCTTTTCTTTTCTTTTCTTTTTTAAATTGTCAGTGCTGGAGATGTATGAACTTGCCAGAGAGAAATAGAGAGATGGAGAAAGAGAGAAAGGGGAAAAACCACCTGCTCCCATTTGGGTGTGGTAACATTGCAATCCTATTTCTTCCATTTCTCCATCTGAATGTCAGGATTTAGGACATGTACACCCACATACCTATGTGCTTTTCAAACCACTGGGCCTGAGATTCAAACTGTGATCAGTTATGTGGGACCCAGCTCTCTGAGGCAATAGGGCCAGTCTTAAATTTTCTGTAAAAAGAATACATTTTTCCCTGAAAAAAAGGTGAAGTGACAGTAAAATGCCTATGTATTCATTTCTCTTTCTATAAGCAGTTTCAGAATCTTGGGAGTATCTTAAAAATGCCTCAGTTGGATTAGGTGAAAGATATGGGCATCTGAATTGAAATTCTTGCTTGATTTTATAAAACACTAATGGAGAAAGCCATTACTAAAACAAAAACAATAATAATATCATCAAGATATAAGTGACCTGCAAATGAATGTCAGAGATTTTTCAGAGTTCTCAGAAGAAAACCTCCCACTGAGAAGCATGGCTTGAAATCACTTCCCAGGACAGTAGCTTTTAGAACCTATATGTGCTCTGAATAGGTGTTTCAGTGAGTGCTGCCAACTGTATCCTTCAAGTAGAGAGAAACGCAGTGATTACTCTGAAACCTTTAAGAATAAGGTATTCAACTGGGAACAAGAAGATTAGTATGCATAGAGGGAAAACATAACACCAACTCTCATAAGCTAGTATGCTATGTGTACATATATATTTATGTTCTCTACATAGTAACTTTTTTTTTACCAGTGCTGTATTATTAATTATTTTTCTAATAATTCTAATTTCTGTTCCTTTTCTTTAGCTTCTTACTGGCGGGCAAACAGCATAGAGTAATTTAGTATCAGGAGATGCTTGAAAAGAACATGTCTCTACAGTTGTGGACTTATTTAATTTGGTGAACAACTTAACTATTCTAATAATGCAAACTCCATTATTTGGCTACAAATCTTCAAATTAACTTCTTCCTAAATAGCAAATATTGTAAGCCAGTCATACAAAGTTGGTTGCTTCCAGTTGGAGTGCCCAGAGCAGTAGCATGAATAATGACAATGGCTTGCGAGAAGTTTGTGTTTTAATTTATCCTCTCCTTTATACAGATACCTAGACTATCCTGGGAATCTATGTCCTCATCTGTAAACTGAGAAATGAAAAGCAGTACCTGATGTGTCAACATTATAATGTTGGTTAAATGTAGGATAGGTGAGAAGGATTTGAAATCTCTAAAACACTATAGAGATGAAAGGAACTATTATTTTCACTATGGTCTGTTTTGAAATTATTGAAACCATGCTTAAACTGCAGCACCCTTCCTCATATTAGATTTATCTCATAGTCTTTCTTACATTTATAGTCTGTATTGCATAATCATCAAATTTTTCCAGCCTATTTCTGTAAAATCTCCTACTGCATAGCAAAGAAAAAAATGTACAATATTTTGTTCTCTAATTGTTTTATGTACTCATGTGTATGTGTGTGTGTGGGGGGGAAGTGGGTGTATTGTGTACATATATTCTTCAGTATGTATGAAGAATATATAGGTGTGTGTATATATATATATGTGTGTGTGTTATGTATATATATATATATATATATCCTTTTTTACTTTACAATAACCATATTTTCTTTAGCTTTTCTTTTCATATGGTTACTTCTATACTTTGCAATACTTAGTGTTCAGAAATTATTCTCTATTAACTATTTTAAAACTAGAAAATAAGAAAAATATTGAAAACAAGTGATATAATAGAAAATGTTTCATATTTTACTGAAAATATAAGAAGTCTTTCTCTTGGGGCCAGCAGATGGTGTGGTGGATAAGGGCGCTGGATTCCCACATAGCCAACCATGGTTCAAGTCCCGGACCTGGTGGCTTGCTTTCTCACTTTCCCTTTCTCTCTCCCTCCCCCACCCCTCTCTCTCGCTCATCAAATTAAAAAAAAAAAAAACTAACAATAACAAATGGAAATAAATAAATAAATCTTAAAAAAAAAAGAAGTCCTTCTCCAAAATATCTAGTTTTATTTTCCAACTACCTCCCAACACTGAGAAGTTTCAAAATGAAGTTACAAAACAAGACTATGTATAGTCAAGGGTCTTACTGATTGTAAACAAGTATCAAAATGCGTGGGTTCAATTGGGGACTAAGTAATATATGTATCATATAGACTAATACTATTCTTGTAAGGCATAACAGAGGAAATAAATATCAGTTTGCTATGTTAAGATTTGCTGTTGCTATATAGAAACAGAAATAGAATAAATCAAAATAAAAGGTCCTCTTCATTGTGATATCCCTGTCACCCTGTTTCGGCTTCTCCGTCATACACACACACACACACACACACATGCACACACACACACCTTGCCACAGACCTTAGATTAGATTACTAACATCTGTCTCAAACCTCTTCCTTCCTGGATCCTTTCACAAACACCAAATCTTAACCCTTTTAACACTAAGATGCTATATCTACAAAGAATAAATGGTCTTTGTGCAATGCTGCCAGTTTCATATTCTCAAGTTTATCATTAATAGGTATTTCACTCGTTATGTAAACATGGCATGGCAGGGAATCGATGACCTCAGATCAAAGCCAAAGTTAGAACAAGCAGCCTGACCAAGAACCATGTCCTTCACCACACTTAATGAGAGCCCAGTCCCCATCTAGCTGCAGCATACACCCAGCAGTGTGGTCCTGGTTGGGCATGGTAACAGTTACCTCCCTGGCAGGACTTTCCAGATTTACCATTTCATAATGACTTCCCAGAAACTATTCTCGGGCTTATTCCTCACGTACCTAAATCCTGCGGGAAGAAGATTGCTACATTTTCCAATTCTATGCCTCTGCCATGGAAGGAAAACTTCTAATACATATTTTGAAAAAGGTTTTTAAAGTTACTTTCAGGACCAGCAAGTAGCATAGTGGTTACAGCACCGGATTCTCAAATGGTTGACCACAGTTTGAGTCCTAGGCCTGGTCGCATGAAAATCATGCTGAGTGTATGTGTGTGCATGCCCAAATCACAGAGGAATGGAAAAGAAGGGCTATTGCATGTCCTTCTGCCTGAAGGGGGGGTAAGTTCTCACTTTTTCTCTCTCTGCCCTTCTCTCTCTTTCTCTCTCTCTCTCTCTCTCTCCAGTGAGGACATGCACCCTATGACTAAAACCTTAAGCAAAATAGGGAGGAAAGCTACCCTGTCAGTTGGGTCTTATTTTAAGGGTAGAGAGATACTTAAACCTGCTTTGAAAAAAGGATAAAAGAGACTCAATCTGAGGGTCACCAATTGCAAACAGACTCCATTAAAACTGCCACCAGACACATTATTAATATAGTAATCATAGTAATAGTCACAATTTATCCAAACCATTTATGTAAATGGAGTTAGTATACACTATTTACGCAAACGGTGGCATATGATACCATCCAGTACATATATGGTATTTTTATTATTATTTTTCATTATATCATTATCTATGATCATAAAATTTTACTGGTTACTATAAATTACATTTGTAAATAAGCATACATCTATTGAATTCCACATGTTCATAAAATTCTGCTTAAAAAGAGGTCAGCATAATTGTAAGGATTGCATTATTTGATTTACCCAGTGTTAGCACAGGGATAATGATTTCAAATGTGGGCATTTTTATGAACAGGAGTTATGATAAAAAGTCTATGTATATAGACAAATACTATACCATAATATGAAAAGATAAAAAAGTGATCGTATAGGAATTTTTCATTGCTCTAGTTTAAAATGTCATTTTTAAAGATAATACACTTGTTTTAGTTGGCTTGGGCTACCATAACAAAATAACCTAGGCTGGGTGATTGAATCAACAGAAATTTATTTTCTCACAGTTTTGGAGGATGAAAGTCTGGGATCGGGGTGTCAGAATAGTCAGTGTCTTGTGAGGACTCTTCCTGACACGTAGACAACCTCCTTTGCATCCTCACACAGCAGAGAGCACTAGTTCTCAGGTCTCTCTCTCTTTTATTTTTTAAGAGATTTTTGCGATAGGGCACTTGACTCTCCAGAGAGACAGAGAGAAAGTGAGAAATCACCTCCTAGGAGGGATGGCCACTCCATAGTCCCTTCTCCTCCACTCTTTTCTCAAGATTTTGCACATGAAGTCACATGTGCCTTGCTTGAGCTTTAAGCTTGCCGGTTCTGGGAATCGAAACAGGGTTGGCCATGTGGGAGTCCAGTGTCTTAATCACTATGCCATCTGCTGGCTCCCAGGTTTCTTTTTATAAGCGCTCTAATGGTATCATGAGAAATACCCTTATGACCCCCATTGAACCACAATTACCTCCTGAAGATCCTGTCTTCAAATGCTATCCCATTGAGGATTAAGGTCCCAACATGAGTTTGCCAGAAGATATAAACACTTAGTTCATAACAATGCTTAAGGACTTTTTTTTTGTCTTTTGGTAAAATTATCATGATAATTTCAAAGTGCCATTGAGGGGCACTCAATTTGGGAAAAATAAATTTGAAATAGAAATAGTTATCTTAAACTATGAGCTTTTGTTAATTAAGAAGAGCTAAATTTAACTGTAGAATAAAGAAACGTTTTATTATTACTCATAAAATCATTCAGCATATTTAAACAATATACAGTTGTTTTTGAAGTGGAATCCTAATCACATGTCTTCTACCAACATCTCTTCAGAGAATCTCTACTGCTAGTGAGGTATCTATCCCAGCACTGGCTGGCATCTGTTTTTTCTTTTTCTAGTCTGTTGCCACATTGCTTCCTCCCATGTCTACACATCACACCTATCAGTACCACTGAGAAAGGTGGCCACCCGCCGATTGCAACTTTCTGTTATCGTATTAATCTGGGTTCCCCAAGAACAGACACACAAACTCATACACACACACACACACACACACACACACACACACACACACAGACTTATTTTAAAGAATTGGCTTACACAGTATGGAGGTTCACTTGGTAAACCCAAAATCTGCAGTCTGCTGGCAGAACTCCTTCTTGCTCAGAGAAAGTCAGTGTCTGTTCTCTTCAGGCTTTCTACTGTGTGATATCCACCCACACTGCAGTAAGCAATCAGCTTGACTCAAAATCCACAAATGTAAATGTTCATTTCATCCAAAAACTAACTTCAAAGGAACAACCAGGACAATGTCCAAATATCTCATCAAATGAACCATCACAGTTGCTCTATAGCAAGAACAAATGCTCCTCTTAGTTACTTTATCCAACTCTACAAGGGTTTGGATGAATAAACATTTTTTGAGCACTTATCATGTATTAAGTGCTGGGTAAGGTACTTTTACCCTAAGGGTAAAATTTTGTGGGTAAAACTTTAATATTATTTTCATTTTACAGACAAAAAGCAATGGAAGCATTGTTGGTTTAATTGACTATGTACAAATCAATATCCAGGTCACAACTCTCCCATGAGACTGTCTTTTATGCATTTCTGTGAATGAAATTCTGTGTAATGACACAGGGTTCATACATTTTTACATCCCCAGTCAAGGAAAATGAGATTGAGCCTACTGCAGAATCTCCCATTTTTCCTCCTCTTTCCTTCCTTCACACATGTCTCGTCCTCTATATCTCCCACTGCTTCAAAACCAAGCCTTCACACTCTGGTTGCATCACTTGGCAGTATTAAAATGAGATGATAACTGCCAATTTTGAGTGTCACTGAATGTTAGAACTATGCTACAAGTTTAATATAGTTTTGTTTTGTTTTGTTTCTCTTGCCTGAGGGCACATGCACTAGCCAGATAGAGAAAGAGAGAACATCTCAATGGGGTATGGTCATGCCATAATCCTTTTATCTTCCATTTCTCCATGCTATCATGATTTGAGGCATGCATGCACATGAGCTAAGCCGTTCTTTGAATTGTAGGGGTCACAATTTGAACCGTGACCAACATATGGGAGATGGTTAAATATGCATGGCATTTAATTGTTTACTCTAAGACAAGCCCAACACTACAATATAGGGTTTAAATAAATCACCTCACACCATGCTTTCTTGCATGCATAAACAATCTCACACCTTTGTGAATATACACACATATACAATCCTATGAGACAGGTGCATTGTACAAATAAGATAGTTGAAATTTAGAAGACAAAAGAAAATTGCTGACATCAAACAATTAGTAAGTTATTAAAGCACATTGAAGGCACTGCTGAAATCCACTGTGATCCACTACCCTGTACTACCACTTCAGGGTCCTTCAACCTTTGTGCTCAGTTCATTCTTATCCCTAGAGGAATAGTTATTATAGTGGGAGAGTCATTTTTAGCAGGAGGTGGGATATAGAAAGAATCTGACTGCCCAAGGTCCAGCATGGGAATGTCCATAAATGTCTACTTTGCTACCATATTCTCCCCTCCTCTTGATATGCATTTCCCGTTGTTCTAAGAGCCACACTGGTGGTTTTCCAAAAGTATTACAATTCTAGACATTGGAAACCAAACTCCAATCTAGTCTTCTTTTCATAGAAATTAAACTTTATTCCT
Organism: Tupaia belangeri chinensis; assembly: GCF_000334495.1. Taxonomy (NCBI): domain Eukaryota; kingdom Metazoa; phylum Chordata; class Mammalia; order Scandentia; family Tupaiidae; genus Tupaia; species Tupaia belangeri. The sequence continues at coordinate 785,657 of NW_006160212.1, forward strand.
GAGAACACCTTGCAATGGCTTTAATTCAGTTTCAAACTAAGACCTCCTGAGAGTCTTATTTTCCTGTTGATTGAGATTATTTCACCAAATCAGATCCACTTGTCTATGATATAAGTTCCATGAACATGAAGACTTTTGTCTCTAATTTTTTCTCTGTTTTTACTACTATATTCCCAATAGTTATAACAGTGCTTGACACAAGGAAAATACTCAATAAATAATTTTGTAATGAATAAATTGATGAAGTAGAGATTAAATAATGTATTTACTCGTTGCAAATAGTATTATAATTTAGAGAGTTACTGTCCATCTTATTTAGATGAGTTATACATCAATATGAGCTCTCTATACCCACCTCTTTATAACCACAACAAATGCAAGCCAATATGCCAACTCTCGTTTTCAAGTAAGATTCAATCTGCTCTTTGCATAGCAGAGGGCATTCACAGTTTTCATCTCTAACAAAGTCATGTTCACTATCTTCAGATTATTGTGACTCTTATAGAGTTTTCTTGCACACAAGATTTTGGAATCTATGCTCTCTGATACCATCTTGAATGACAACTATCTATTTAACTTCTTGAAGGTGTTCGGCTTCAGCTTTCATTTGGTTTCAATATAACATTTTCTGACAGTCTATTTTGAAGTACAAGAAGGTAGAAAATATAAGAGAATAAAAATCCAATACTCCTCAATTTAGTATTTAATATCCCATACATTCTGATCCAGAGATACTTTTCTAGCAATGTTCTCCTTGGCCATTCTACAGTCATACTTCACTTTCAAAAATCTGATTTTTGTTCCTTTTCCCAATAATTATGCCTCCTTTTTTTTTTTTTTGCACATACTTGAGTCCTGACCCATCTTTCAACTTCATAACCATTTCACTTTCCTCTATAATAATTTTCTTGACTAGTCATTTAACACATTTTTTTAAAACTAAATAAGTACATCTGAGATGCAAAGCTAAGCCTTTCAGAAGAAGCGATATTGGTCCCAGCAGATGGTGTAATGGTTATATTCTGAAGTTCCACATAGTTAGACCATGGTTCAAGTCCTGGATCTGCTGCCTTAAAACTCATGCTGGGTGCATGCCCAAAATCCTGAGAGGAGAATAGAGGAGAAGGGATTGTGGCATGGCCATCCTCCCTGGGGGTGATTTCTCACTTTCTGTCTCTCTGTCTCTCTGGTGACTACGTGCGCCCTATAGCAAAAATCTCTGAAAAAAGAAGTAGCAGTAGTAAAGTAGTAAAGGAGGTAGGTCTCTGTCTTCAAGACCCTTAGTACAGAAACCAGCAGTTAGCGTAATGGCTATGTCACTGTACTCCTATGTAGCCGTCTGTGGTTCAAGTCTCGGACCTTGTGGCTTAAACTCATGCCAGGTGCATGTGCATGCGTGCCCAAGATCCCGAGAGGAGAATGGAGGAGAAGGGATTGATGCGTGGCCATGCCCCCCGGGGGGTGATTTCTCACTTTCTATCTCTCGGTCTCTCTCTGTCTTTCCGACAAGTGCACACATCCTACAGCAAAAACCTTTCAAAAAAAAAAACCACTTAGCACAGAAAGAATGATTGTAAAAAGAGTAAGCAGGGCCCCATAGACTCAGAACTGAGAGAAAGAGAAAGTTACTTAATGCTTGTGAGTAGAGGACATTTTTTCCAAAATATATATTGTATTATTATTATTATTTAATATTCAATCACTGCATATTATTAGAACACACAAAATGAACTTAGACCATTCTTAAGCAGAGTTGGAAAAATGAAAATTTTGAATATAGAGCTATCAACAGGAATTCATTACATTAAAAAAAAGTCATGGGCTACATATAAACATCTGCAACTTATTTGATTTAACTAGTTTTAAAGACTCATGAAAAAGACTATCAGGATAAAGAGAAACAGGTTAACTAGAGTTAGTTAATGGAGTAACATCAAAGCCATTTTAAACAACTTATACTTTTTCTAGTGAACAATGCATGCATGAGAAAACACTGTTTTTTGTTGTTGTTGTTGTTGTTTTTGATTAATGTGGTGAACTGTGCTTGAGGTGCAGGAATGACAACAGGATGGAACAGAATGGTGATCCAGTACAATGTGGTTGTAACCCAAAGTGTCCTAGCTTTAACAAAGTTGACATATTTCAACAACAACAACAGCATAAGAAAATCTATGATTCCATCATTTACTTCACCAATGAACAGACCTGTTTCCTACCCATTCTCTGTCACCTTGGTAATCCTTATGCTTTAACATATTTTAATTTAGAGAATTACCCTCCATCTTTTAGCCTCCACATAAAATGGACCAACTGGAATTAATATTCCAAAAGCAAATGATTTAATGACACTTCTCTGCCAAAAGTCCTTCAATGACTGACTAGTACATTTTCAATAAGATCCAAACCCCTTTCTTTGATTGGTAAGGTCCTTCACGGCAACCCCTGCTCACTCTCTACCCTCATCTCCAGTCCTACATTTAGGACCATCCACACTATCTTTCTTCCTGTTGGTGAGCAGCTCAGTTTTACTTGTTATCTTGGCTAAATATTTATCCTTGAGATTTTGTTTCTTGGAATTATTTTCTCTCAGATCATGTTAAGGCTTTTTCTCTTCTATCTGGTCTCTGCTGAAAAATCACTTTTTTGGTAAGGCCTTCCCTGACCTGACCACTCTCTCTAAAATAACCTGCCCTCTACTCTAAAATTACATTTTTTTCTCACTATGCTTTAATTGTCATTTTAAAAATTATTTATACTTTTGTTTCCTTGTGTTCCAATATAAGATCAGCTCTATGAATGTATCTGCTATTCTAAGTCCCCACTTTGCATTTTTTTTTAATGAAGTATGAGTCACTACAAAAAAGATCAGAAAAAAAGAGCTAGATGGTGGCATAATGGTAGAGCATGATGCCCTGAGAGGCAATCCCACATGGGAAGGTTCTCAGTTCAAGTCTGGAGACCGCCTTGAGTATACCTCATGAGTGCTTGCTCATGGTCTGGAACTGGTTGAAGGGTGGTACATGTTATAAAGATCCTATCATGAGTATCGCCTTTTTTTCTCTCACTCACTCTCACATTGACGAAGGAAATAAATAAACTTAAAAAAAAGTCAACAACCAGGGGCTAGCAGATGGCATGAGGGTAAAGGTACTGGATTCTCATGTCCTACCACAGTTCAAGTCCTAGACTTGGTAGCCTGAAAATTATGTTGGGTGTTTATACATGTCCAAAATCCCAGGAGGAATATGGAAGAGAAGGAGTTATGGCATGGCTGCCCACCCAGGGGGTGATTTCTCACTTTCTTTCTTTCTGTTTCTGTCTCTCTCCAGTGAGCACACATGCCCTATGAAAACAAACCAACCAAAAAAGTCAGGAAACAGAAAGACCATTTAAGAGTCTTGCAAATAATCTGTAACTATTACATCTAAACTTAATTTTTATTATTCATTTAGTATATAAATAAATAGCATCATGTGACTTATTCTACATTGTCAATTTTTGTTGATAACTAACTCATTATTTTGATCTTTGTGTGCAGATCTTTATCTTCTCTAGGACTAATATATCCAATATCTATTATATTAGATCATCGAGGAAGTCATGACATATATTTCTATGCAAAAATGCTTCATGACTTTCCTGATGACTTAATAGTTTTACTTTGTAACTTTAACCATAAGGCTCACTATCTTTTGGGAACATAATATTTACTGACTAAAGAAATTATTCATATTTAGATGTGATGAAAAATTAAGGTATATGGGGGAATTAGCCTCCAAAAAGTGGCAGAAGTAAATGTCTCAAAAGTACACAGAAACAGTTGCTATGTAAGAAATAGAAAAATGATCCTTTTTCATCCAGTCTTGGCATAATTGGGACATAGACCAGATCATTTTTTGTTGTGGGACTATAGCTTTCCCCATCATTTCTAATAATCAAAAATATTTCTAGACATTCTCACAAGTGATCCTGGTAGGCAAAAACCATCCCTTTTTTAAACCACCAACTTGAATGATAAACAGCAGTGTGGCATGTGGCTCCCCATTGTCAAGCCCATGGCTGCAAAGAGGTTTGGAAGGGTCCCTAGTTTAACCTCACTAGCCAGTTAACATGCACTGTGCTCTGCACATATCTTTACACATTCATGGCACAGTGTTAACCCCACTTCAGCCAGCAACTCTGCCAAGTTGACTCAGACGAAGGTGGCAATAGGAGTACTTCATGTCTAATTGATGTAAAATTACACATAAGGTAATTGTGACATAATTAGCCAATTTGTGCTGCAATATTTTAAATGTGGCCCCTTTTGCCCCCAAATGCATTAGAATTTGGTTGTATTGTGATGGTATTAAAAAGAGACTTAATTTGGCTAGGATGTGGAAAGGTGAGGCCTTTGAGAAGTGATTAGGCATCAGAGTGGGAACTCCATGATTGAGTCCAGGTGGTATAAGGAAAGGGAACGAGACAGACTCTTCTCTGCTCAAGATTCTTAACTCCCCCATGTTCAGCATCAATAAGAAGACCCTCATTAGATAGGCCCCGGTCATTGGACCTCCAAACCATGAGCTGAATAAACCCTTACTTTTTATAAGTTAGCCAAGCTTGGGTAATTCTGTTTTGGGCAATATTAAGGACTACAGACCATATTTTACTCTTTTTCTCTTCTAGAATATCAACTCTAGAATACCTCCCTTGGTTCCTGACCTCAGTCTCAAGGCTCAGATAAAGAGTAGCCTGTCCTTAGCCCCAGGCCCTTTTTGGTTTCCGTCATACAATGGAATCACTTTTCTGGATTCCTAGTAACAGTTAGCATTGATACCTAATACACTACTTTCCCTATTCCTTCATCTGTCCTTTAGGTCTCTACCCAATTAAATGGACTACTCTTGAGGGATAGAAATTAATTTTTAAATTTTGTGATTTTCCTACATCATTAGTGTTATACCTATTAATTAGTATAGAAAGGTGCCCAGTAGATAGCCATCATTAATTTTATGTAAATACCGATAATATTTATGCAAAATACCATGATGGAGTGGTCATCAGCCTGAGTCAAAAGTAAGGTGACTTCATTCCAAGGTCAGAGTGGCAGCAAGGAAAGTGTTTGTACCTAGGACTGAAGGTAAGTCAGAATTTGCTTTAAATTGAGATGTGTGGGGGAACCATCAAAGACTTAGCTATGTCATTACGGACATCTGCTAAGAATGCTAAAGGTAAACAATCACCTGAAAGATATATTTGCTTGCATGTAGTGGGAAACAGCAGCTCATTAGCTCTCTGCTTAGCTCGTTAACTCACCAGCTCGTTAGCCCTCTGCTCGTTAACTACTTAGCTCTGATTAGCTCTGCTCACTTCCTCCTCCTATCACTCACAGTGTGAATGAACTGTAAATCTGCCAGAGCAACAGATGGTCATTCCAGGTCTGGGGAGGGAGTTCAGGAGGTGGGGGACAGAGCCTTCCTAGATTTTTTTGACCTTGAACAAAATCCATTTTACTAAAGTTTGTGGATATTTGGTTAAGTTCATTATGAAAGAAACTGGCATGGTTTTAAGATGCAGGAGAGTTCACTCAGATGGATTCCCTGGGATGATGCAAATGTGCAATTACTGGGCCACAGTAGGCTGGTTGGCAGTGGTCTCCCTGACACACAGGGACTTCTAGATACAAAGGAAGTCCAGGAGTATTTATTAATGGTTGTCACACACTCAGCCCTGTGCTGGACAGTGTGGGGATTCAAAAGATGCTATTAAAAAGATCATGTGGAAAGACAATGTTTACACACACACACAGAGTATTGGAGAACAGTAAATGCTAGTTTCTAGTTATAAATGAAATGATATGGTATAGAATATATGCATGCATTCTGGGTGTTTGAAAAAGAAAATATTTTGATTATCAATACCATAAAGAAAAAAAAAAAACCTCACCTGATTGCCTATTATTACATTCATGTCAAATCTCAAATTTGGCTTCCATTGTTTTAATAACCAAAGTAGAATCACATTGTCAACATGAGTGTAGGCAGGCCAGGCTTTTATTTTTAAAACACTTGATTACCTACACAGATGATGCCCCATATTCCTTGTGATATTCACTGTCGGTGATACATTTATTACACTGAACGATTGTGCCTCCGAGTACCCAAACCTGAAGGGTATATATTGTCTGGAAATAAAGACAAATCAAATGATTTTTTGGCATTTTCCTTTCATCCATCCACAACTTAACTGTTCTCTATAGGCAATAACTCACAATATATTTGAGATAGCATCTAATATAACAGCTTATTCTAAGTCTTTTGGTTATATTACTGGAGAAGACTGGATGAAGAATAGTAGTGTGACTGATTAAGTTGTGATAAGGTAAGATAAGACACAAAAATACATGGGCAGGGTTAATGCCCTGGGAGAAACAGCTGGGTAGGGCAACCTAGAGGAATTCCTGATTTTGAGGGACTAGCAGGTGGTATAGTGCTTACATCACTGGACTCCCACATGGCCAGCCACAGTTCCAGTCCTGAATCTGATGGCTTGAATATCATGCCAGTCACACATGTGTGTGTGCCTCAGGTCCCGGGAGGAGAATTAAGGAGGAGTTGTGGTGTGACCATTCCCCCAAGGGGGTGATTTCTCACTTTTCCTTTCACTGTCTCTCTCTCTCTGGCAAGCAAGCACACAGGACCTAAGGCAAAACCTCTAAAAAACAATTCTTCAAGCACACAGGACCTAAGGCAAAACCTCTAAGAAACAGAGCTTGAGTCAAGGAGTAATAAGGGACTCTGGACACTTGAGTGAAAGCATCTTGCCAGGGGTGGGACATATAGATAGCTGGTTTTATCTGCCTTGCCCTGTAGTAGATGACTGGTCATATCTGTATGTGTGGGGAGGAGGGAGTGGAAAACTACTGCCAGCCAAGCTGCCCTTATCTGCTAGGCAACACTTCATTGATTTTAAACCATGCAGATACAGCCTGTCTAGTTGCTACCTCATCATCGAATAAATAAATAAATAAAAAGAGAAAATAGCAAAAATGCGAGACCTTTCTTAGATGCCTGGGGCTCTCTTACTTCTCCTGCAAGAACTTTTAAAAACGAAAACATAAACAAAATATATTTCCTGTCTGCCCATAACAAACAGAGACTTAAAATACTGTTACAACTACACAATAGTCTAAGGTCAATGTATTCCCTCTCCATGGCTATGAAAACCTGACCCGCATAAGGCATTAAAATTCATAACACATGAAAATTAGGGAGTCCTGGAAGCACTTTCTTCTATATAAGTACAAATTTCCTCTGCCTACATCTAGCATTTAAAGGAAACCATCCAGATAATTAAAATGCCTATAAATGAAATGTCAAAGTTAAATGTTTTTTTTTAAAGTCTTAATGCTTAGGCAAAGTGAAACCTTTATTCTAAAATAATATGCTTTAAATACTAGCAGTATCTTGTGAGGGAGTAGAATAATTAAGGTTTGCCACATAAAATGGGTCTACAGGTCCACGTGCCACTCCACTCAGTAAGTAACCTTTATGAAGGGGAATGTGATAATCAGTGTGTATTTTTTGTTCTTAAATACTGCCATTATTTTAAACATGAATGTAGCTACTGTGGATAAAGCTAACCATACAATGCACGTAGGGTACATTAATCAGGCAAATACAGAAGACAGAGTTGTTGAGTTGGGAAGATTTTGATTTGTTTTCTGTGTAGTTGGCTTCAGCTTGTAGTTGCTTTTTGTGTATTAATATTACAATTATTACAGTTTTCCCTCTTTCCTCCTAAATATGCAACTCTGACTTGGGTATAAATGCCATGGGAAAACACCCCTGTGGGTTCTGCAGCTTGGCTTTGGGTACATCCATGATACATCTGAGCTATGACAAAGTTTAAAAAGTTTAACTACAATTCAGTCTCTTGGTCATGACATGGATCAATCCAGGAACAGGCTGTGCATTTTTCTAAAGATTCCTGTTGTTATCCATAACGTTTGTACTGTGGTTTAAATGTGTCCCCCTTGGACTTAGTTCAGCAGCACATCTACTAAAATTGAATGTGTCCCCCAAAGTGCATGCATTGAAATCTGGTGAGCCATCCTTAACCAGCCATTGCTTTTCGTTTGTTTGTTTGTTTTGGAGAGGTTTTTGCTATAGGGTGCGTGCACTCGCCAGAGAGACAGAGAGAGACAGAGAGATAGAAAGCGAGAAATCACCCCCCGAGGGAGTGGGCACGCCACAATCCCTTCTCCTCCATTCTCCTCTCGGGATCTTGGGCATGCATGCACATGCACCCTGCGTGAGTTTAAGCAGGTCCGGGACTCGAACTGCGGTCTACTACGTGGGAGTCCAGCGACATAGCTATTACGCTAACTGCTGGTCACGCCAGCCATTAATGTTAAGAAGATGAAAAATTAATCTGATTACAGTGTGGAAAGATGGAGTCTATGGGAAGCAATTAGGAATCATGGTGGAGCCTCCATGGATTGAGTTCAGGTGGATTTATAAGGAGAGGGAATAAGACAACATCAGGTTGTATTTCACATATAGTCTGCCTTCTCAACCTGTAATATCATGTGATGCCTTGAACCTTTACATTACAGGATTCTGGCAACAAGAATGCCCTCACCAAATGCAGCTCCTGGGTCCTGGACCTCCAGACCATGAGCTGAAACCATGAGCTCTATTCTTTTAAAATTAATTAGACTCAGTACTTCTATTATTAGCAACAGAATGAACCAGAATGCTTTATATAAAACATTTCACAGACACCACTCTCTCTAACACATAGAACTTTCTAACTAGCCCTTTGAATGCTAGCATAACTGACCTCTATACTCTATGCCTCCATAGATAAACTCAGTGTAAAGCAGACCCTCTCACCGAATACACAATGGCACAGACACATATTAGGGTCAGGATCACACCCTCTGAGCAGAAGATTAATAACTGTGATACTGTAATTCCTTACATGGCATGTTCTGATATATATGTAATCTCAGCTATCTGTATTCACCTCTACCTCTCTGTAATACTAAAAAGCTACAACTACAACTTGCTCTGCTTCCTAGAGGACACCAACAACAGATCTCTTTTTTTCTTCCCCTTTTGTTGGCTGGTGCTGGATTTCCCCAGAGAAGTAGAAAATATTTTGATAAAGAGTCTATTTTGTGAGGTTCTTTCCTCTTCTGAAGGGTGGATCAAACAGAGATGCAGGGAGTTGGAAAAAGTTGCAAGGCACTAATGTTATGTTATTTATTGCCCAAGCTTAGTAGTCACTCACAGAACTCTTAGTAGACTTGCAAAGTGCATAGCAGCTGTCTAGGGCACTTTCTCCCTCTTGCAGCTAGTAATATATGCAGAGATTGTTTATGGAGCACTTTTCTCCCTCTAGGAGCAGAAGCTCACAACATACAGTGCTGAGCTGAGCTGAGCCATCAGGCTCACCAGGCTGAACCAAGGCCCAGTAGAGCAGGGCTAGCTAACTGGGCAGAGCGTCACTGACCAGGACTGACCAAGTGCTCCTTTCTCTAAAGGGGCTGCAGACGGTAGTGACTCATTGTCAAAAACAGACCATTGCACAGGCATAGGCATGTTATATTCAATGGCACAAAACAGCAAAGTCATAATTATGTAACAATTACACAAGTGCAGTGCAACGAATAACATAAATTGTTTATCTTGTGGCTTTCAAACACTGATAAGATAGAAGGTGAGGGAGCCAGACTAAACCATCTTCACTCCATTTGCAATACACAGACCTTAGTTTTGTAAAAGATAAGCTTGACTGAAGCCAGTTCTTTCTTCATCAAGACCATTTTCTGAATTTCCTTTGATGGAGGCATTCTTAGAGACCAGGTGTGAGACCAACATTGTTAGTCATCAGTGAGGGAATCCTATCTCCAGCTGAACTTTTGTACCCCTGCAAATTCATTTTATCCATTATTTAAGATTTTTGTTATAGGGTGTGTGCATTTGCCAGAAAGAAAAAGTGTGAACTCACTCCCTAAGGGAGATGGCCAGACTGGAATCCCTTCTTCTCCATTACCTCCGGATTTGGGGCATGTAGTACATATGCCAGGTGTGATTTTCAAGGCACCTCATCTGAAACTTGAGCTTCATAGTCAGCCATCTGCGATCCAGAACCTAAACTTCCACTCCTCCTGCTGGCCTACATCTTTTTCTTTTTTCTTTCTTTCTTTTTTTTTTTTTTTCTTATGTGCCCTTATTCCTTGTATTCGAATGGCAGGTTGTAAAGATCGTTCATTTCTCTTCCAGGCGACCCATTATCAAGGAAAGACAAGACACATGGTTTTGGAGGGGAGGCAAAAGTTAAAACACAGAAGCTAATTTTTATCAGTCTGACTAACACAAGTAGCAGAGGCTGATAGTAATAAATAGAGACACCCCGCATTAGATTCCCACACATGAACATTTGGCTCCATTTAGCTTGTGGGGGGGGGGTACATAAAATTATGTAACAGCAAACTGAAATAATATTATACATATATATTTTTAAATTTAATTTATATTAATTTACTGTATATCATTACAGCATACAAACTGATTTTTCCCATCCAGAATACACTCAATATTGGCCCAATCAAAAATATTACCATACCTGTTATCTTCAGTAGGTAATTTTCCATCTTGTATCTCTAAACTGTTTAACATTATACATGCTTAAATTCAAGGGGCCTAGAGATAGTCAAGTCTTGACCACTAGCCTCTTCCTTTCTTGAAGTCAGACTCAGATTGTGGCATAGAAACACCTCATCTGAATCAGAGATTCTGCAGAGTGGAATGAGGGCCTCTGAGCAACACACGGTCCATAGGGCATCTCCTTTTATCTCCCTGGCCCTCTTTTTACCTCTAGGCATTTGTTCCCCTTCCTCAAACACCCTCCAGCTCTCCAACTCTTCCATAGTGCCTGCTCCAAGTTTCATAGTAAAGACTTTCTTTCCAGAGAAAAATTCCTAGTTCTCCCACCTCACTCTATTTCTGAGTTAGTTTCAATGTGCTCATAGAGTGCAGGTATTTCTTTCATCATGGTCACATTATTTTAATGTACATTTTGCAAAGCCTTATATTATTTACGCCCACACCTCCAGTGCTTGCCCCAAATTAGAATTCATCAAATATATATTGTATAAATAAATAATAACCCTATTACCAGCTCAATATCCTCTAAACACCTTCTTTTTACTGTTTTCCTGGGTCCTGAGAAAATGCTGTTCTAACCAGAGATATTCTTCAACATTATTCGCTTAGGCAATCAATCCCATTAAAACAGGTAAGTGTAGTTTAGCTCATGTAACAAAAACAAACAAACAAAAGTAGTGTAATAGTAAGCCTGTGCTAAGGATTTCCAGAGATGCTCTTCCTTGTCCAGTGTAGTGCCTGGTAAAGTGTGTCCCCCTTCCTATTTCCTCTTCCTCGTATATTATCATGGTGGTTCCACATTGGGGCTAAAATCCAAACTCAAGTTTGACTGCTTTGGAGCTTAGACTTTTGATAAACTCCCTGCTGAGGATCAGTCTCAGTTTTCTTGTTAGTACTGCCAGCAAATCAAGCCAAAGGAAAAAACAGAGAATCTATCAAAACAGCGGGCTCAGGGTCAAAGCCCTTGTTTCAAATCCTATTTATGAGCTTCAGAAAACCACTCTATCACTTAGAATATGAAAACTTAAACAAATGTTTAAAAATGTGCCCCTGTGGCCATTATTCTATGTTGTGCAGTCCAAATGAGAGCATTAAAAATGCTCATCACCCTAAACACATCAAGTTTCTTTGCTGTAAGTTTCCAGTTTGGGAGAGGGACTACATTCTCACAGCATGTCTTTTTCTGGACCAGTTTCTGGACACTGCATTTATTGCTTTAGTTTTTAAAACAGTATTATTCATACTTTGTTGATCCACACAATTCTAGAAGGCAAATACACTTATGTTTATGTATTCCCCTAATATCCTGCTAAGAGCTTTGTACAGAATGTTTATAAATATTTATTGAGATACTGCTTATTAGCAAAGATTTTTTGAGTGTTAGTAGGAGCTGAGAAAAAAGAAAAATGACCATCAAAATACACTTTGAACTCTCATTCCATTAGAGAATCAGTAGTGAGAAAAGCAAAGCTTAAGTAATTTTTGTATTAAAAGTATTAAACTGCCCTCAGCAGTGATCAGATTTCTTGGTTTCCTGAAAGCTCCTTAGACCCCGTCATTTGGCATGTGGAGGCATTTTGCTAGGCAGGGTTTTCCTTGTTCTGCTGCGATAAGCCATAAAAGAGAAACTATTTTGCTAGCACAATAAAACCTCTAGCATAAACATCCTTTAAGAAATCTTCCATTTGATTGCAGAGGAATTATTTCAGTATTAAAATGGAATTTTTTTCCCAATAAAAGTGCTACAAAACTTTAAAAGTTTCTTTGCTTCCTCTAAAAGTTACTTCTTTGAGAAGTTCAATTTTGGCATATCATAAGATAATTTCACTCTTTGTTTGGAAATGCTGACACAATAAAGTGAGACACTTAACTCTTCTGCACTCCGTACTCAAATTCTGTGTGACCCTGCATGAATTATGGTGCCATCTCAAGGCTCTGAAATACATCATCACTACACACACCTTCTGGAAGAAAGGAAAAGCAGGCACATTCTTTTCTTTTTTTTTTCCCTGATGGACCCATCTTTACCCCAAACCCACTCTAGTTGTAAAGGAAGAATTGGCTACACAGCTATTGATATATGCTTTAAAATGACACGTGCTTTTTTCAAAGTCACAGGAGGGACCTGAAACAGCATTTCAGAAAATTCAGAGGAGAAAACACTAACTATGCCAGCAGAAATGGAAAGACCATGAGTAAGAAAGGACAGAGTACTTGTGGGAGTCTTCTACCAATTTAACTCGTGCTTTGAAGAGGTAAAGCATAGACATTTGCTGAGCTTATGTAATTGCAAGTAAATAACGTGACTCAGTAAAATAATCACTTCAAAAATAACAAACGAAAAGGTAAGCAGAGACATCAAAGCTTGTGATTTAAAAGATGTGAACTAGGTTCTTCTGTTCATAAAGGCGTCTCCTTTTTTTGTTTATCCCGATACTGAATTCTAGAAACAATCAACAACACAGAATAGTGAGCTTTTCACTTGTCATAAAATACTTGGGGGAAGTGGACTACATTGTCTCTTACAGAGCACATTTATGCTAAGCAACATGATGGGAAAAATGTTTATATTTCAGATCTTGTTAGATGTGTTGCTGAATCCTGACTTGATTGGTTTTATAGTATGGACCAGCTACTTGACTAACGGGAACTTCAGTTTTCTTATTTGTAAAATATGATTTCTAAATCCTAACACTATGTGGATACATAAACATTATAGTTTAAAGATCAGCAACTATAATATAAAAGTGTAAGAGATGCCACCTCTTCTGCATTGATTGGGCGAACTTCCTTGCCTTTAAAATAGGAGTCTATGATTCAATGCAAATTAAACAACAAAAGCTATATATACATGCTACTGCTCCAAGGCTTTGGAATCAGACACAGCAGAGCACTTTAGATTAGTGAAGTTAATGTGAGACGTTATTTGAGACCAGAGAAAAGAACAGGTAGAGACACAAAGAAGGGGAGATGGTAAGTTCTAAACACTGTGCCTATTTACTAATTTCACCAATTTTGACTCTGTGACTCAGCTCCCTATGGGGCCAAGCCTTGATCTAATTGCTGCTTTCTGCCTTCGCCATGCTTCATCCAGTGCTTATATAAGATTTGTTGAGTGGTGCACAACCCACTCCAAAGCAGAGCAAACCATGTCACTTTGACACTGCTCCACACAGTAGCAGTCGGCTTTGATGTTCAAGTTCCTCCTTAACCAAATTATGAATGCTCTATTTCTCTCCATTGCCACCGTAATGAACTTTAACAATAATTATCCGCAGGGCTCCTTGGACTAGATTTTTTTTTTTTTGTCTCTTCTAGTGCCTGTACTCTTCTCAATGCTGCAAATCAAGGAGAAAATGTGTCAATATACCTGGGTGTAAAGACAAAGGAAGCTTCATCTGATTGAGAAACATTGTAAAGAACTGAGCAGGCCAGAAACCAGTTAATAGAGAAGGAGAGGGTATCCTTTTAATGAATATAGTATCTGAAATGTTTGTAATACAACATCTTCAATCTTTGTTTTATCTTTAGGAGTTTACCCACTGTGAGATTCAGGCAGTAGGCATATGCAGTATAAATAAGATAATTAATAAGATTCCGTTAGTGTACCACATTCTGCAACAGCCTCTGCAAATGTTTTGCTGTATCTTTCATGTATATGGTCTTTTATATGTTTTCAGTAGGCTTTCACATGTTCTACCCCGGTCCCTTTACCAGTCAGCAACAAAAATGGAAATATCCCAACTGCTTATCCAAACATTTTTCTCATGACATCCCACTAGAGGGAGGGAAGAGAAAACATAGACAATATGAATAAATGTCCATTTTTATTTTATATTTTTATTAGACTTATTAAAATTTAATAAGGAATTAACATCTATTTCTAAAGGGTAGCAGGTGATGTGGTGGTTAAGGCACTAGACTCCTACAAACCTGACCTCGTTTTGAGTCCCGCACCTGGAGGCTTGAAAATTACACTGATGTAAGTGTGTGCTTGCCCCAAATCCCAGGAAGAGCATGGAGGCAATAGGATTGCAGTGTCACCATCTCCCCTGGGCAGAGAATGGTTTCTCACTTTCTTTCTCACTATCTCTCTCTGGTGAACACAAGTACCCTATCGCAAAACCTAAAAACAAACAAAAACCCAAAAACTATTTTTATAAAATGAAAATATATATATATAATGATAAAGGGTTCAGTTTCTATTTTCTTGGTCAAATTCTGTCAGTTGTTACCTGTATAAATCTTGACAAAGTAGTCCTCAGTATTCCTGTCTTTAAAATGGAGATAATAACATTATCTATTTCAAAGAACAATAATGAGTTATAAAAATATTGAACACAGTAAAAAAAAAAAAAACTGTTTTCTACATCATCCTATGTTATTACCTACTAAATCTTACCATTACTCCATCTTATTTGTTCCTTTTCATTAGTTTTCTTTAATATTTTAAAAGTAAAAAATGTTTAAATTACAGTTAATGTTAGGCAATTTACTAAATAATTTTTGTGTATGTTATACTTTAATCCCACAAGATTCTAAATGTTAGTACTATTATTATTACAATTTTATAATTGGGGAAATTGAAATACAAAAAAAGGCCGCTTAGCCTGGTAAATCATTTGAGCTGATGTTTCATCTGAGATTTTCATTCAGAAAGAACTGTGTAGTCTTTCTCAAAAGCAGTATACGATATTGCTTCTCAACTTAATATTTTAATATCAGAGCAAGGTTTTCCCTTAAGTTCCAATGCAACATTTAAGTCTCAAAGTGAGATTTAGGGCTTTTATTGTTTGAATAGGTTGTGACAGAAAGGAGAGATCATTTATATCCAACTTCATGCTCAAGATGGCAATAATTAAAAGAAAAGACAGAGGAATGCTATCCAGCACCTTCCCATTTAAATAAAGACAACACACTCTTCTTTCCAAGTAGACTCACTTACTCAAGGTCATGAAGATAAAGCAAGATTACATATATTGGGGCATTGGAAGTCATTGACGTATTTTTCTATTCAAAAATACGTCATGGCTTTTCCAGCGACCCAATATATCCATGTCTCTAAATGGGCTTTCTTCTCCTTTTAGTCAACACCTTCCAACCTTATAAATGGCCACCACTTTAGCAAAGCTTCAGACTATGGAAACTGTCTTCCCTAGCTCTGCCCCGCACTAATCATTCTGTCCTCACCAAAGGCCACTTGGCTGCTAGAGGTTTATTCAAGGTCTCTTTCTATCGGGTATAGTTATACTTTTGTCAATTCAATGGAATATAAGTTTGTTCACTCTAAAAGAAATTGGCTAAAACAAAGCTTCAGATGTTGGAGAGAACTGAGATGCTGATGTCAACACATGACAAATTAGATGCCTAACAATGCAAGAATCCTTACGTTATAGATTTTAACATAATTATCAATACATTCCTTTCAGCTATTTTCCCATTTTAATTGCATACAGTTTATGTCTTTGTTTTATGTAGCTATTTCTATGAGAGGAGAATGGAAACAGCAAGATGAAAATGAAAGAATTATGCAAAGGAATCGAAGGCTTGCCAAATACAGAATTTGTGGTTTCTACTTTGTGCATGATTTATGCGCAATTACAGTTTTCAATGTATTATCCTGCAAGCTACTTCACTGTATAGTCCCAGTTTGTCTTTCTTGTGTCTGTATTTGGATTGAGATAAATATGCTTCTTTTATTTTCATTCTTGAAGCCAATAACTTTTTTGGGAGATGTGGAATTTCTTTATTTTAGATGAAGCTCTATCCATGATTCCTTGTATTATTATTTGGCTTGATGTTGAAGAACGCTGTCACCATATTGCTTTGTCTCTTGCTAATTTATGCAAAGGATAAAAGTAGGTCCACTTCAAAAGCTGATTCCTCTTTGCTGCACAGGATTATATACAAAATTCAACTGATTTCTAACTTTGCTGGGTCAATAAGTAAGAAGCTATGGCAGGAAACTGGCTTGTACTTTTGTATACCATAGGAGATGTAGATGAAAAACAGAGTGATGACTTTTTAAAGCTACAAACAGAGAAGAACATAACAATACATTTCACCACTTAACACTAAATAATCACTGATCTGAGGAAATGAGGTAAAACAAAATTTGTATATTGAGAAGGGGAATATTATTGTAAAGGAGTAGAAACAAATAAATTGGGAAATGAATAAATACAAACAAGCAGGTAGTCAGTATTAGGGATAATTTTCAACAGGGATTCTATCGTTAGGTTGAGTTTCATATGAGGATAGCAAGGCAGGTGGTTATAATCATGGCAGAACTGAAGTTCTAGAAGATTCTAAAAACCATGCTGCCAAATGAGTAGATGGATGAAGAGTTAGATTTTGGATTCTAGTATGAAATTCTATTGGCAGAAGTCTTACTGATGGAGGTAGAAGAGAGAAGTGAGGTCCTTGGGTAGAAATTACCAGTGGTTAAAACAAGAACATATTGAATTTAACTGAACAATTGGTAGGGGAAACATGATAGTAAAATGGAAAGTGATTATTAAAGGACTTGGATACATTGTGTCTCATGTCAATATTAGCCTTGATGTTGGGAAACAGATAGGATCTCGTATGACCCAATGAAAACTTTCTAAAATCTATTTTCTATACTCTAAGAGATTCAATCATGACAGCAAGTATAAGCAGCTGCGCGGACTTCAGTTATTAGCCGGAAAAGAAAACCAAGAACTAATTCTCTCGAATCATAATTTATATCATTAGTTTGAGATTTGTGTGTGTGTGTGTGTGTGTGTGTATTTATATTTATTTATGTAGGTGTATACATATGCGTGGATATAAACTTAACTGTTTCAAACTGGTTTTGTAAAATACTAGTGCAACAAACATTTTCTATTAGTTGGTCATTAGTAAGCAAGTGCTACACTTAGGGGCATGGAGCCAACAACTTCACATATCAACATGTTGCTGTACGGTTAAGTCCCTTCACTTTACACTGTAATAGTTAGACTGACTACATCTTCTCTAATTTTGTCCCCAACCACTCCTTCTTTGAAGCCAATAATTGGTATACTTGTGTCATAAATTCAATACAAAACAAATCCCAAGGAAAGATGGAGTCTCTGTCTTGTCCAGGTTGTGATTGTGTAGGGTGTCACACACTGATGAGAAAATTGGATTCTATTTGCTTTAACCTTCTTTTACTTTTCTTGCTCAAGGCTTTGCTCCAGTGCTTTTGTCTGTTGCAAGTCACATATTTAATCTAAAAGTGTTATGCATGAATTGATAAGATAAGACCTTGTGAGAGATGCTAAGACTCAAAAAATACAGAAATAGAGCTCAGGAAATGAGATAATATCTCGGGGATTAAGATATGCCTGATGAGACCAGGAGATTCTGTGGTGATGGTCGCTGGACTCCCACATGACTGACTGCAATACAAGTCCTGGACCCAACAGCTTGAAACTCATGCCAGGCACATGTGCATGTGTGCCCAAAATCCTGAGAGGAGACTGGAGAGAGATTGAAGATTGACCATCCCCCCCTGAGGATTATTTCTCACTTTCTGTCTCTCTGTCTCTCTCTCCCTCTGCCAAGTACATACACCTTCTGGCAAAAATATCTCTGAAAAAAAAAGATACGCCTGATGACTGGGTTGGCTCCATAGTGCTGAATAAAGCCTGTGTATAGGTAGCCAGATCCCATATGGTCAGCTATGTTTTGAATCCTGGGATCTGGTAGCTTGAAAAGGTAAAATATAATAAAAAATGTTAGGAACATGTGTATGTGTACCTAAAATCTTGATTGGCTAGAGCAATGGAGGACAATGGTTTGTGACATATTCATGCCCCATTGGTCAGTGCTTTTTCTCTCTCTGGTGAACATATGCACTCTGGCTCTATATATCTATATATACCTCATGAGTTTTAACCTGACGACTATAGAGCACAGATGTCAGAATGTGGACCATATATCATAATGTTACTAGGAAAATTTTAATTCAACATGTGTAATCTGATTACCCTATGTATTGATCTATGTTTGTGCAGATTTACCCTTGCATGAGAGTGAATAAAATAGGATGTGGAAAAAGGGGACACAAATAATGGCAATGCAGTGAAAAGAACCTGATAAGATTATATGATAATAAAACAATTAAAGGTAAAAAGAGTAGAAATATCAAAATAAACTTAATAGAGAAGAACATCCATTTCTTCATTTTAAAAAGGAAAACTCTTCATTTTGATTCAAATGAGCAAGAAAGGGGGAAATTACTGAAAATATTATCTAGAGAAAGTCATCATTAAAATTTTAGTACATATATGTATTGATCAGGGTTCAGCTAGAAAAATAAAGTAAGTGGGATAACGAGAAATTTACTGCAAAGGATTGAATTATGCAATCGTTAGGTTAGGTTCAGTAGGTTCAAATCCATTGGGCAGGCCATTAGGAAAGGCAGGCTAGAAATTTGGGGCATGTGTTGAAGCCTCAGTTTACAATGAGGAATTCCTTCTTCAGGGAAACCTCATTCTTCTCATAAGAACTTTTAACTGATGGATATACCGCACTTACATTATCTAGGGTAATCTTCTTTAACATCAACTAATAGCAAATGTTAATCACACTTGAAAGATACCTTAGAGAAACACTTAGTTCGGTGTTTAGATGACTTGGGACTATCACCCCCCCAAGTTGACATCTAAAACTGACCATCACCATTCTCTCCTCTCAACTTGGCACCCATGCATAGCTCCTTAATACACGATTGATCTTCAAATAAAGATAATAACAAAGATAATAGTCTGCCTAAAAATGAGAAAACTATACTATATATATATATATATATATATATGAAAAATGCATTAATCCTTTCCCCGTTTCCAAGAGGATGCAAAGTTTTTGAGTGATGCTCCCTATTCTTTTTGCATTCTATTAATTAAAAACATGATGTGGGTCAGTCGGTAGTGTGTTGGTTGAGGTGGTTGAATCTCATATGACTGACAGCAAATCTATCCTTGGATCTGATAGCTTGAAATACACATGGGCATTTTATGTGTGCATACCTAAAATCTTGGAAGGAAAACTATAAGAGAAGGGATTGTAGTGTGGCTATAGCCCATGGGAGGTGCTTTCTCACTTTCTCTCTCTCTCTCCATTTTTCTCAGGCAAGTGCACATGCCATCTAGTAATTAAAATAAATATATACTGTGATAGAAGCTTAATCATTAATATACTTTAAATTGGATGATAAGGGAATAAGAAAAATATTTGATTAATATATGTATAAAGTCATATTGGTAACAAAATAAGAAAGAAACACTAATAACAATGATGATCTTTATTCTATAACAAGTCATGTAGTTATAGTTTCTTCTTTGCCGGGTCTCATTACCAAATAATGATTCCTAAAGGGTCTGAGAGATTAGAAGTTCTGCCTCAACTGGGTTGTTGTAGTTTTTAATTACTTATAATTACAGTAAGTAGTAGTAATAAGATGTAAATCTTCCATAGTCTGAACATACTATTTCTTACCTCTATTATGTAATGAAACAAACTTATGTATGCTAATAAGCATGAATTATTCCTGATTGGCACCTAGTAAAGTACAGCCAGACTTTCCTTGTTCACTCAGAGTCACAAGGAGTCCAAAGCAATCAGGTGATAATCTCAAATTCTAGCTCAATAAAGTTGTTGTGCTTCTTGATAGTATTTTTCCCCATGAAACTAATACTTTATTTTATTTTTTTAAGGAAAGTACAGCTTTATTGTAAAGCACAAAGCAAAGAGAAGGGGCAGCTTATCCTGAAAGACTGTCTCCCCAAGGCAATCCCCACATGCAGGGGAAGGATTTTAAAGACAAAATTGGAGTACCAAGCACATGTCAATGATCAGGTCAAAAGGGCAAAGGATGGGAACCAGCAGTTAGCGTAATGGCTATGTCACTGGACTCCCACATAGTCGACCGCGGTTCGTGTCCCGGACCCGGTGGCTTAAAACTCACGCCGGACGCGTGTGCGTGCGTGCCCAAGATCCTGAGAGGAGAATGGAGGAGAAGGGATTGCTGCGTGACCATCCCCCCTGGGGGGTGATTTCTCGCTTTCTGTCTCTATGTCTCTCTCTGTCTGTCTGGCGAGCGCACGCGCCCTACAGTGAAAATCTCTCAAAAAAAAAAAAAAGAAAAAAAGGGCATGAACTAATATTTTCAAAATAAAGTAAATATAAAGTAAAAATGATAAAATTATCAAATTTTCCATATAAAGTTGTAATATAAATCAATAATGCCTCTTCAGGTTTCCTTTGGTTTCTCTTACCATGACATATATATTTTTATCCTTTTATTTTTTAGTTGTTCTGTTTTTTTGGATTAAAGTGATTTTATTCCAGGTAATATGATGCTTCGTCTAGATTTCTTTTTTATTCGATATCACAATCTCTGCCACTTAATTTGAATGTTTAGCTTATTTAGACTTAATGTGATTAATGACATGATTGTGTTTATACTGATTCATTTACTCTAAGATTTTGTTTTGATCCATTTGTTTTTTGCTTTCTGTTTCTTCTTTTTTCTGTATTCTTTAGGATAAGAATTTATTTTATTTTTAGGTTTTTGCCATAGGGCATTGTGCTTGCTAGACAAAGACAGAGAAACACTGAGAGAGAAGGAAACAGAAATCACCTTCCTTCCCCAGATTGGATAACCATAGTGGATGACCCTTTTTCTCCACTCTCCTCTCAGGATTTTGAGCACACATGCATACTCACTTGGCATGATTTCAAGGCACTGGATCTGGGACTCAAACTATGGTCAGTTATGTGGGAGTACAGGGCCTTTACCACCATGACAGTTGCTAGACTCTAGGATTGAGAAATATTTTTTAGGAAGTATATAGGTAGATAGATGATAGCTAGATAGATGATAAATAGGTGTTGCTTTTAGCTTCATAGTATACATTTTTAACTTACTACGGTACAGCTCCTTTTTTTTTTTTTTTTTTTTTTGAGAGGTTTTTACTATAAGGCACATGCACTCACCAGAAAGACAGAGACAGAGAGGCGAAAAGCGAGAAAATGTCCCCCAGAGGGCATGGCCATGCCGGAATCCCTTCTCCTCCATTCTCCTCTCAGGATCTTGGGCATGCACACATGTGCACCTAGCGTGAGTTTAAGCCACTGGGCCTGGAACTCGAACCATGGTCAACTACATGGGAGTCTAGCTACATAGCCATTATACCAACTGCTGGTCCCACGGTCCACCTTCTTCAAGTAACATTATAACTCTTTATGTTTAAGAAACTTAAAATGATACATATTCATTTTCTGTCTCTGGGTTTTTTCATTGTAATTATATTTTTAAACATGCTATGGATTACACAATGCAGTGCATTTTCATTATTTTCCTTCTACATCATCAATTAACTTTTAAATGGATTTTAATATTTTAATACATTTACTCATATAGTTACTATTTATGATAATCAGCATAAATTATTCCTGATTGGCACCTCATAAAGTACAGTCAGACTTTCCTTGTTTATTCAGAGTCATAAGGAGTCCAAAGTAATCAGGTGATAATCTCAAATTTATTTATTATATTTATTTATTTATTTATTTATTTATTTATTTTAGAGAGATTTTTGCTATAGAGTGCATGTGCTTGCAGGAAAGATAAAGTGAGACAAAATGGCTATGCCACAATCCCTTCTCCTCCATTCTCCTCTCAAGATATTGGGCAACCAAACACATGCATATGGTGTCAGTTTTAAGTTGCCAGGTCTGGGACTTGAACTGCAATTGACCTCTTGAAAGTCCTATGACCATTACACCTTCTGCTGGCCCCACTATTAACTGTTTGTTTTGTTTTGTTTTGTTTTGAGATGTTTTTGCTATAGGCTGTGTGCTCACCAGGAAGACAGAGAGAGACAGAAAGTGAGAAATCACCCCCAGGGGATGGCCATGCAGTAATCCTTTCTCCTCCATTCTCCTCTTGGGATCTTGGGCATGCAAGCATTTGCTCCCAGAGTGAGTTTAAGCCACTGAGTCCAAGACTAGAGCCACAGTCAACTACATGGTTGTCCAGTGACATAGCCATTATGTCAACTGCTGGTCCCCCCACTATTTACTTTTTATATATCCAAAAATCCATGTAGTATTGAGAATTTTTTTTTATTTAAGTACAGGTCTGTTGGTAATTTATTCTTTCATCTTTTGCATGTCTAAACAGTTTCCATCACATTTTTGTTTTTGGAAGATATTTTTTCTGAGTATGCTAAGAAAACAGTTTTTATTCAATATTCTTTAAAATGTTACTCTGCTGTTTTTTGTCTTGAGTCACTTTTAATGTAAAATATATTATCTTTGTTAACTTTTATATTTTGTATATAATGTGCCATTCTCTCCTGGAAGTTTGAAAATGTCTCTGTGCACCAGTGGTTTTAAGTAATTTATTTACCTTTGGTGTAAGTGCATTCATGTTTAATTGCTTGGGGTTCATTGAGCTTCCTAGATTTATGATTTTATAGTTATCTTTCTGTTTGAAAATTCTAGGTTTTAATTTCTTTAAGTATATATTTTTTCTGTCTTTCTTATCTCTTTACTCAGAAGCATTATTTACATGTACATCAAGTCTCTAGAAGTCCCACAACTCATTAATATTCATTCCGTTTTTAAAACCCTTATATCTTGTCTGTTTAATTCGTATAATTTTTCCTGTAATATCTTTCATTTAGTAATTTAACTTCTGCAGTATAGACTTCATAGATAATCTCATCAGAATGTTTCACCTTATACGTTGTAATTTTCAATCTTAGAAATTTATAATATATTGAACCCCAAGGATGGACAACAATTAAATGTAAATAAGAACTTATAAAAAATAAACTAAACAGACTATTTACATATTTTTGACTGAATAAAAATATTTTAAAGATTAAAAAATTATTCTGAACTTTATACTATGTCTCTGCTTAATACCCTCAACTCATTTAATTTCTTGAACATATGATATACAATATGAAAACTATTTTACTGCCACTAGGTAGGTTTGATTGACTAATTGTTCTCTTCATTAAAAATCATATTTTTATTGTTTTTTTTAATTTTGCTGCCAATTATTATTATTATTACTATTATTATTTACGCATTCAATTGCTATACATCATTTGGATTGTAAAGAGACTTTTTGCCAGACCTTGCAAAGTTTTCCTCTTTGGGTCTTAGTTTTGTATTTTGTATTTGTACAGAGGAAACTTTCAAAATTTAAGAAAAAAAATTAAAAGATGAAAGTGAAAAAAATTGTATTTCTCAATATAAGCTTCATCACATTCAAGATACTTTCTACAATCCTTTTAGTCCAATCTTAAAGAAATGAAGGTCCTAAATGGTTAACCACAGCAATGCAGTTTTTGTTTGTTTGCTTGTGTTTGCATTATGAGCTGAAGAAAAGTGCATGCCCCTTGAAGATTTTTTTAAGACTAAGAAACACAAAGTCAGAAGTAGCTAAATCAGAACTTTAAGGTGGATGCCTAGTGTTTTTCTATTGAAAATCTAACAAAATTACCCTTGTTTCATGAGAAAAATGAACAGGATTATTTGTGTGGTAGAGAAGGACTCTCTGGTGAAGTTTTCCAGGTGTTTTTGTGCTAAAACGTCCTCTAACTTTTTCAAAATACTCAAAATTCTCCTAGTAAGCATATACTATCACTCTGTGGCTGTCCACAAACTCAACAAGGAAATGCCTCTGACAGCCTAAAAAACCTGTTGCCATGACCTTTCCTCTTGCTAGGTTCACTATCGCTTTGACTAGACCCCTGCCCCTCCTGGTAGCTGCTCCTGTCACTGTGTCTTGTCTTCAGCATCATCCTAATAAGGCCACATGTCATCTCCTGTTACAGTTCTTTGAAGATCTGTTTCAGGATCTTGAAACCACTTCTTTAAAATTTCCATTGAAAACTCTACTCTTTTGTGTAACTGACCTGGGCTCAACGGTTTTGGCACTCATCCTGCAGAAAGTTTACCCAACTTTAATTTTTCAGCCAGAGTTGTGCAATCTGAACCAGTTGAGACGTCTGTGATGTTGGCTATTGTTTCTGCTATTAATCATCAGTCCTCTTCAATCAGTGCATGAACAAGATTAATTTTTTTCTCACAAATTGATGTAGATGGTCTACTGCTGTTAGCATCTTCTGCATTTTCTCATCCCTTCTAAAAAGAAGTTATCCACTTGCAAAGTGCTTATTTTTTTTGAAACTTGTCCCCACCAGCATTTAAAGAATCAATGATTTCCCCATTCTTCCACCTATGTTTCACAATAAATTTAATGTTTGCTTCTGCTTCATTTTAACAAAATTCATGCTGCTCTGATAAGGGCTCTTATCAAATTTATGTCTTAGTGCCTCAAACTATATACTGTTAAGACATGTTATCACAAGTTGATATAGATTTATTTTTTTATTATTTTTTATGCCAGAAGGTACATGTATGAATGAGAGAGAAAGAGCCAGGAAGAGAGAGATATGAAGCACTTCCCAATGAAGCCTGGTCACAACACCAACCTTTCTTCTCCAGTTCTCTATCGTTTCAAGATCCTGGTCATAGGAGTGTAAGCCCAGCATGTCTCTTAAATTACTGGGGCTGAGACTTGACCTCTGGTTGGTCACATGGGATCTGACTTCCTTTGCACAATACTTAACTACTATGTTATGATGGAAGCACATATTTTATGCAAAATTTCTTTGAAATTCATGTATAGGTTTTTCATAATTCACATTTGCTATAAACTTTTTGAAGATTCCTAGCATTTTGTGTTCTTTAACTTGAGTTCTAGGATACAGATATATTCTTGGAAACTGTTTTATCATATAAGGTCTCACTCTTAACTCATTATTGTGTAACAAGAGTCGCACTTCTTCTAAGGCCCATTTTTCCTCTACTACCAAACCAAACTCTTTCTCCTCATGCCACCATTGTCCCATGGACTGTGACAGTGGCTGGTAGTAATATAAAATATTACCAGTCCTGTGAAAGCTCTAAAGATTGCTTGCTTTAATCATCTTGAGTGTCTCTGTCCCCAGTCTTAGTTAATTTTTTTATGAACACTAAATGCGCAATACTCAGCTAAAATCTTGATAGAGACCTTCTGCATATTTGCAAAGTTTCCTCTGTGCAGTGCATTTTTCTTCTCACTCTCATTCTCTCAAGTGAAATCTACCTGTCTTGGCCTTGTCCATACTTTGCTTTTGTATATTCTGTTGAAGATTTCAAGGTTCAAACTTGGTTTACTTTCCCTGTACCCAAACCTAGGAATTTTATCTAGACGGTAAATTGGGACAATTGTAACACTCACTTTATTTATTTATTTACTTTTTTTACTTAAACTAAAAATATTAACATTTATAGCTTTATATATATTGAACCTAGTTGTTTTAGCAAAGAGGGTAAATTAGTTCCCTGTTACTCCATATCGGCCAAAGCTGAATTTTTAAAAATTACATTTTTACATTAAAATATATTGTGAAGAAGGCAGGCCCAGCACTCAGTCCTCCCAAAACATAGAAATGGCCCAGGTCAGGAGGCAGGTTTAGTCCTCAGTCCACAGGACCTGATGGCCACTGGGGTAGAAACAAGTTCTCAACTGCCCAGACATTTTCGTTTGTTCGCGTTGTATGCAGCAGCTGGCTGGAGAAAGGTATCAGGAAGGTGCGTGCCTGGGGTATCCAAAGGCAGCTTCTGACCCTTCCTTTCCCTTTGACAAAGGTCTTACAACCCCAACGACAGGCCATGGTTTGGCAATGGAGCCTTCCATAGTCTTCATTCTTAGAGTTCAGTGGCTCTTAGGGTGAGAGGAAAGGAATTGACTTGGGAAGAGTCAGTTTCTCTTCCCCTGAAATGCTGCATTCCAGGGTCACAGTTCACGGCCATACATACACGCACTCTCTCACAAACTCTCCCTCTAACTACCACACACACACACACACACACACACACACACACACACACATCTCTTAGGAATCCAATTTAGGGAGCAGCTCTGGGCTTCTTTGGTCTGACACCTGTCTGCCTGGCACCTAGCCTGTTCAAGCACTCCTCTCAGTCATTTTCACTACTCCCAGGCCCCATTTGATGAGGTGCTCCAGCTTCCACTCTGCATGTCAGGATGATCATAAAGGTACAATGTGGGAAATTCCCCAATGGGATGGCTACTGCTCAGGAGCCAAGAGGGCTAAGGGGCCTGCAGCTGCCCAAGGCTGGCATAGATTTCTCTGCTCCACTCAACAGAAGATTGGGATCAGGTTAAACAACTTATCTGCCATGTCATTAAACTGGAACTGCTCAGGCACTGTATTCTCGGAGTAGAAGGTCAAAGAAGCAAGTGAGTTGTCTAGGATGAAGGGACCTCAGGTGGCTGAGGGCTTTCACATAGGAACCCTGGTGGAACACACAGGACTCCTGCAACAGACTGGTCCTGAGTATCTACAGTTGTCTAAGACCATTACAGAACTAGCAAACTTGGTCGGGCTGGCAGTGAAGAGAACACATTTGAAGTTTCCCATTAGTCTCAAGAACTGATCCACATAGGCTTCTTGATCACGCACACCTGGTAGGTGGGACCCTCAATTTCTACAGGTGTTACAAAGTCAGCATTGTTTATTGGCTTAAAGGAATTATGCACAAGGGCTTCATTCAGGTTAATGACTGCACAGATTGCTTCTTGACCATCCTCTGTCACCTCTGGGAGCAGGGAGGTCCTGAGATCTGATAAAGCTAGTACTGGAGACAGTAGCACAGGATTTACTTCATGATGATGTTGGCTTTCTCTTTGCACACAGTGAGCTCAGAACAGGAGCTTGACTGTTCAACATGCTGGGGTGAGTAAACAGCAAACAGGGACTTGACAATATTACGTCCACAAAGCTTCTTAGGAGAGGACTTGGGGACCAAGGCTTGCTTAGTGAGCACCAGAGCATCATCCCTCCACACCTGGGTGATGATGGAGCTGTGTTCCATCTAACAATCCTGTAGCCCCGACTCGCAGGGTAGGAGGACCAGCAGGCAAGGAGGCTGGGCTGAGCTGAGCTGGGAAACCTGGGTGGGGGCTGCTCCAGCTCCCAAAGACTGGGACTCCCACAGCTAGTCACATATCCCCTATCGTTTCCTCCTTCCCTGGCCTCAGACAGGAGATGGACCGTGCAGAGGATGGGAGATCTGGGCAGATGCTCTTTGGGGGTGCACTAAGCCTTGATTCCCCAGGGGCAGCTCTGGGCTCCTCAGTTAGGGTAAGAAAAATTATAAATGATAAACTTTTGTTTATGAGAGAAAAACAAATCAAAACCTTTTTCTGCATTGTCTGAAATATTAGCTCACATTATTGTGTATCTGTTATCATCTGTCATCAAAAGAGCACTTTCCTGAAAGAAAGGATTGACTAGTGAGCCAAATGTTTACAATCTTCTGTGAAATGTAGTGTATCATTAATTTGTATCTGTAAATTATTCTTGTAAGTATCACCTGTATTTTTGATACATGTGGAATTAGAACTGAAATTTATTTTGGTAATGTTTCCCGAATGAACTGAATACAATTTTTGTTGAGAGGAAAAAAAAGTAGATATTTTTATCTATCTATTTAGTTAATATCTATAGTGAATATAAGTAGATATATCTTATCAATATATCTATATCAATGTACGTACATCGATATAGATATAGTGAGTGTACAGATCTGTAAAATAAATCTTAGTGACTAATATTATATTCTATTATGTGGAGCTGCCATAATGGAATAATGGCAATCTTTATTTGGAGATAGTTTTTGATTCTTTAAGCAATTATTTGGTGGACATTTTTCTTTCTACATAATTCTTAACTTGCCTAAATATTCTTTATGATAATTTACTAAAAATTTAATTAGTTGTTTGGAGGGAGGTTAGAATTAGAACATAAATTAATTGACTATTATAATAATTAAGTAGTATAGTATAAAATTAGTTAATATTATTTTTTTAGAGAGTCGTATTAGTGTTATGTAATTAAGGCAGTATAAGGTTTTATGAGATTGATTAATTAAAATATAATTAAATGCGTAGATTTTACATGTAAAAAACTAGTTTATAGACAATTGAATAAAGTTAATAGTATAGTTAATAATTTTTTGTTTTTGTAGGATTGAGATTTTGATAGTAATTGTTTATTGAGTTAGTTGCAAATTTGGCATATATAGTAATGAATAAGTTTTTAGGAGAGTTAGTTGCAAATTTGGCATATATAGTAATGTCTAAGATTTTAGGAGTTTTTTTATTTTTTTAGTATTTTTTATTATTATTGGTTAATGTTTTTATATTAATTTCAGTGTTAGGACTTGCTGTGGCTAGATCATGGGTTTCTTTTTTCTTTTTGGTCCTTTCCTTCTGTATGTTTAGTTGGAAATTTGGTATTGGGTTTTGTAGTATTTGATATTAGTTTATGGTTTAGTGTAGGTTGTATGCACTGAGAGGGAATTTAAATTACTAAAACAAAATCTTAAGGCTTTAAAAGATATTGTTAAATTGCTCAACTTGATCAATTCTCAGGCTTTTTGAAGAAAGAATAAAGCAGTTATGTTTTAGAAAGAAGAAACACAAGATGTGGAAAAAACTGTTGATGGTTGAGAGGTAGGAAGCTAAAAACAAGAATTCCAGTTAGAAAAACATACAGTAGAAGGGACTATGAGAATATTAATTATGATATTGGCATGAGAATCAAGGAGGGGAGGCAAAGGTATTTTAGAAATATTTCTGAGGCAGGATCTATCGGCTAAAAAATTCACTGGATGTTGGAAATCTTCATGTAATTTGGCCATAGACTGAAATGGAAAATTCTTGTGTTAAAGAAGTTTGATACACAAGAAGGTCAAGTCCTTAATCAATTAATGAATTTATATTACAGTTAAATTGCATAAGAGCTGCCTATGGGAGTTTTAGTAACTAATATAAAGTTAGAGTTTAATCAAGATATATAATCTTGAGATATTTATTTGAGGATTTATATGACTTGAGTAAATAAATGGTAGTTGGAACCACAAGTGAGCAACATACAAATATCAATTCCTTAGCAAAATATGTAGAGCCCGAAGAGCATAAAACAAAGAGAGTACCTAAAGTGCTGTATACATTTTGAGCATAATTAGAAAAAAGAACGTTGAGAGAATATATCAAGGGATAGTTAGAAATGAGAAAGGAGAGATGACACTGCAAAATCTAAGGAAGAAAACCAATGTGGAAAAGGAGAAATAGTTCTATAATATCAAATATTGCTCCAGAGCAATAAGAAAAAAATGAACAAATATCTTTTTTTAAAGAATTATTAATTAATTAATTTATTCATTCATTTTAATTTCACCAGAGAGACAGAGAGAGAGAGGAAAAGTGAGGAGGTAAGCCACTAGGTCTGGGACTTAAACCATGGTTGACCATGTGGGAGTTTCCAGCACCTGAACCACCATGCTACCTGCTGGCCCAACAAATATCTTTGAATGAGGGAATTATCTAAGCAAAAGTAATGTTATTTCATCTGGAAGCTGTCTGGTTTTAGCAGCGATGGATGAAGAGTGTATGATCAAAGATTTATTAGGTATGTGGGATAAAAGTTAAAGGGATATAGCAGTTGTATGCATATCGTAGCGTTCAGCTTACCTGCCTTAGCCATGATGAATTAGGACAAATTGGATATTGGCTGAAAACATTGGTAGTATTGGGGTTCAAAATTAGAACTTAGATTTAGGGTGAGATATTAAGGGCTGGATTTAGGATGACAAATTCAATGTAAGATTTCATTTCAATCCAGGAAACATTGCTAACATGCTCTTATTGATTTCTGCTTGTTTGTTTGTTAGATTTTTGCCACAGGGCATGTGTGTTTGCCTGAGAGAGACAGAAAGAGAGAAATTGAGAAATCAATTCCCCAGGGGGTTTGTGTGGCCATACCACAATACCTTGTCCTCTATTCTCCTCTCAGGACTTTGGGCACACATGCTCACACACCTGGTGTGATTTATTTATTTTTTTTAAAAGGTTTTTGCTGTAGGGCACATGTGCTTGCCAGAGAGAGAGACCAACAGAGACAGTGAGAGGGAAAGTGAGAAATCTGGGGGGGATGACCACCCAGAATACCTTCTCCTCTGTTTTTCTCCTGAGATTTTGTCTTGCACACATATGCACCTGGTATGAGTTTCAAGTCGTCAGATCCAGGACTTGTACCATGGTAGGTCATGTGGGAATGTGGGAGTCTTGCACCTTAATCACCAAACCTCGTTGATTTTAACTGAGCAGAAGCTGCAGTATACCTAGATGAGATTGAGCCTTTTTTTTTTTATGTCAGAGTTTGCCAATAATATGATCCTCCTGCCTCAGCATTCTAAGTAGCTAGGACTAGAGGTGCATGTTACTGTCCCAGCTTTCTTATTTTTTTCTTTTCTGTTCTTTTCTTTTTTTCTTCTATGAGTGAAAAAGAGAGAGGGAGAGAGAGCACCCCAAGAGATTATTGGTGCCATGATGTATTCCCACAGCCCCACAGCCCCAGCTTCAGCCAGTCCCTGATCATAAGCAAAGCACACATGGCATATTCAGAGAGGTCTTTGGATGCAAACCTGGTACCTTCCCATGGGGGTCAACCTCACAGACTGTTTTCCCTCCACACCACCATTTGACCTCTGTGCCTGATTTTAAGCTGGGCCAGAGGTCAGACCTGGCCTCTCCTGTTGCCTCAACCTGCACAGTAACCACAAAAACCAGCACACACTAACCTGGTGAGCCAAGGACTGGGTCACTTTAAAGCTGCAGAGTCTCAAATATCTAGCACTAGATTTATTTCAGATAGTATTCCCTGACTACTAAATAAAATATTAAATAGATGAAAAGAAATTCCTCTGATGAAGGTGAGAGCTGGGAGGGAAAAGACGGGGTAATATCGGTCTCAATAAAGGCTTTGTCTTTGCAATTTATGTGGTGAAGGGAAGTTATTTATAAATTTAAGTCATTATTTTTCTTTCTTTTTGTGCGTCATAATAGAAACTACTGAAAAAAAACAAAGAAAGAAATGGGTGAGTGGGTGGAGGTAAACAGATCATAAAGGTTTTCATTAATTAGAGAGACTTTCAGGAGGGAGCAGCCAGTAGCGTGATCTCTCTTGTCAGTTATGCAGACAGTGTTCTAAAATGTATAGGTAATTTTAAGTAGCTATTTTAGACACGTCATTGTAAAATGTGGTTTCTAGTGCAATTACACATCACTCCCCATCCACCTTTCTACCCCAAGGAGTTTCCTTATGATTAATGTTATTCCCAAGATTGCCAAAGGAATTAATAATTAGCTACCTATAGCCAGAAACATAGATAAGCCACCTGCTCTCCATTCCCAATTCATTTTCTTCTTTTGTTTAATCACACAATGAAACAATTAGCATCCATTTGTGACATCACAATCACTCTCATAGCAACAGGCATCTCCTTCTAACGCTTCAGTATGGAAATAATCAGAGTGCAGATACGAATTTTGGAAGGAGAAAGAGCATATTTTTATATAAATACACGAACAACTAGCAATTTCGAGAAGAGAGAAATAGAGAGGAATAGGAATATCTCACAGATAAGGCTTTCTTTTTAAATGTTAATTTTTGTCTGACTGTAAACTTCATCTTTTAAACCCTTTCTTCCATTATTATCATCATACCTTGAGTGCTTACAGCTGAATACCAGCTCACTCTGACCTTTCTGAAATCACAAGCCATCCTTTCTCTTTGTCACTGTGATAATGGAATGGATCGGATTCTTCCTGCAGACATTATAATGGAGTTCAACTGTCTATGGCATACACTAATGAAAAATGTTAAACCTTTCTCGTCTCCACCATGTGCCGCCACAGCACACAGCAGATGCCCTGCCTGGAGATGCCCATATGGCAGGCTGGTATCGGTGATATTTCCTCTAATGTCAAGGGAGCCTGCTGCATGGAAAGGATGTTGGGTGCCATTTGGAGGCTTAGGTACAAGTGCATCCAGTGAGAGAGCCACTTTATCTGTTTCTGCCCATTCCCCCTATGGTGCCAGCTAGTCTCTCATTGGCAGATGAGTGGGTCTTCCTGCTGTGTGATCCCAGAGACTCTGGATGTTCTTTCAGTCCTGATCCTTCCACAGAAACAATACCTATCTATTCCTCTACAGATGTCTGTTGTTCCTTAAACATTCTACCAAAAAAAAATTATTGAAACTTCAAAATAATGTATAAATTGCAAGCACTGTGGATAAGGACACATGCTAGCTTAAATCCTCATTGTGTAGATACAATATAAATGATAAGTATTAATTCTGTTTCTCAAAGAAAGATGCATTGTGAGTTATGTACCATTAAAAGGAATGAAGCAAGAAAAATGGGGTGGGGTGAAGAGGAAAAGAATATGCTTAAAATTCTCACCTGAATATACTAAATAAAAATGTTGTTGATTCACTATCACTCAAATTTAACTAAGCAAGTAAGACTTGTGGGCAATGAATATCATTAATGGAGAGAACCAAAGAAGAAATCAGTCTCCTCTGGGTGTAAAGATCATAGAAAACTGACATTTAGGTCCCACAGATAGCATATGAATAATGGTTTATTTCATTGAGCCAAGGGGGGATACATGTTTAGCAAAAAGTAGTAATTATATAAAGTGAGATAATGATGGTGAAGATGAAAATGATGGTGAAGATAAAAATGAAGATTATTCAGTGAGTTGTTCCCACCCCCACACCCCGTTTCTTCTAGTTCTTCCCTGGAGACACTGTGGGGAAGATGATCACAATGAACTGATCAAGTCTTCTGGTATCTAAATCCTGTTATCCAGGTTTCCAAACATCTCTGGGTAAGTCATATTTCCAGAATCATCCTAGTCTGGTTCATTTTATTGTTACTATTCCTCTAGCTCCATTTGGCTGTAATATCACAAGTTGTACAATAATAACTGACTTGTAGTCTAAACCCATCATACCTATGTGCAGTGACCAGGCTAGAACTGGTGCTTTTTCCTTCCAAATCATAATAGTCTAACAGGGAGAAAGCTGGGAGGACTGCTCATGGATAGTCAATTGTAGTTTGGTTTCTTCTTCAGAGACAAATGCAAGTTGTATGGATTATTACCCAGTCAAAAGGCCAAGTAAGGTGATTATACAAATAATATCTATCATGGGACCAGCAGTTAGCATAATGGCTATGTCACTAAACTCCCATGTAGCCAACCACAGTTCGAGTCCTGGACCCGGGGGCTTAAACTCACACCGGGCGCGTGTGCATGCGTGCCCAAGATCCCAAGAGGAGAATGGAGGGGAAGGGATTGTGGTGTGGCCATTCCCCCAGAGGGTGATTTCTCGCTTTTTATCTCTCTGTCTTTCTGGTGAGCGCACGCACCATATAGCAAAAACCTCTCCAAAGGAAAAACAAAAATGAAAACAAAAACAAAAACAAAGTAATATCTACCATAAAGTGTTTGCATCTGTTTTATTTGTGTTTGTGGAAATGGAGAAATGGGCATGATAAATCCTGTAAGACTTAAATGCTTAGTCTACTTTTTTCTTTTTGCTCCGGGCATGTTATTGAATTAATGCACCAAGGTATGGTATCATATGATATATCCGAGACACTGTCTTAAGATTATGTGCCCCAAAGGTCCAACCAAACGTATACTATAGCTTATATTTGCAGTTGGCTAAGAGATTGGAGGCTAAATCCTGCAGTGATTGACACACAGGCTTTACAGTAACACAGAGGTGTTCAATTCCCATTTCAGATAGGTTTTATAACCTCTCCATGCCTCTGTTTCTTAAATTTCTTGAAGGACATAGTAATACCTACGTATGGATTTGTCATGAAAGTTAAATTAAGTGATGTATGTGAGCCATCTTATTGTACATGGGGCACCGTAAGGTCTTTGTAAGTTTATGAGTCAACTCCAGGTTGCAACAGAAAGCTGAGACTGTTGCTAAGCTAAAATAAACTTATTACAGATCAAAATGTGGACTGGCCCCACAGCAGAGTGGTTGGATGCTGGGTATAGGAAGCTGGATCCCTCATGACTGATGCAGTTCAAATCCTGTCCCTGGTAGATTGAAAAGCACACTAGATGTGTTTCTGCACATGCCTCATATCCTGACAGTATAGATAAAGAGAGGAAGAAGGACAGAAAGAAGAAAAAGTACTGTGGCACTGAAACATGCTTTCTCTTTCTCTCATTTGCTCTCTCTCTCTCTGATGAGTACATATGCCTTGTGGCAATTAAAAAAACATAAAGACATACTTTTTAACCCCTTCTCTCTCAAACATATATGTGAACATGTATGCACACACACATTCCAGAACATAGTCCAGTGCCTAAGACAAAATTGGGATCCATGAGAGTTCAGAGATGTCTGTGTCCTGGAGTTCCTTATCCGTGTTTGGATTATTGAATGCAGAGGCTTTTGTTGAAGCTCATGTTGAACAACCTTTCTAGGACAATCAGCAGATGAAACATAACACTCCTAAAGTTGATGACAACTAAGACACTTTATAACTAAATACAAATTGGCTCTGGTTTCCTGCCAATGGTTTTTTCTGGTACATTGGATGAAGATTTGATTGCTGGCTGGCAAGTACACTGACTTGATGTGTGATCCCTGAGGTTTTAATCGTTTTGATCACATTCTTGTCTCACTGAAAAGTGCAGTTGTTGGCAATCACTCCTTCCCTCATTACTGCCAACTGGCTCTGGCCTGCTGTATTTCTTTCTTTTATTGCTTCTGCACTCTAAGTTTTCATAACACAGTTTAAAAACAGTCTAAGTCCCTGACTACAAGCCATCCATGGCCATCAAGATGATCCTCATTGGAGTAATACATTCCTTTGAAATTCACAAGAAAAGAAACTCAACAATTAATTACTTTCCTTAACTAGTATCATACATATTGACTCTGCTCTCTACCATATTTCTGATGAGGACAAAAGGATATGTTATTCATATTCATCTGGACTATCATGTGCTTTTGATTCATTGATTGATACATTTAACCATCTAACAAGTCTTTGCTGAGTACTTGATATGTGTGAAGTATGGTCTGAGGTACTGGGAATACAATGATGATCAAAAGGAAAGATAGTCCTTGATCTCATAGAATATTTATTCTAATAAAAGGGACAAACATTGTCAACCACACAAACCAATGTAAAACTGTAACTGCGATAATACTCTATGAAGTTAAAAGGTATACTTCCCTAAGCACATTTGACCCCAGTCAGGAAGGTTAGGGAAAGTTTCCTGAATAAATGACATTTGAGCAGCTATGAAAAGTACTGAATGATGAAGGGAAAACTATGGCATATTGGAGGCAGAGTGTGCCGACATTGAGATGCAAAAAGATTTGAGCATAGAATCCGAAAATAACTAAGAGAAGACTATAGTGACTAGAACAGAAAGATTGGAATATATTAAATAGTAAGACAAGGGTGAGAAGTTAGGTAGAAATCAGATCACACCAGGACTTGAAGAGCAAGTGAAGAAATGTAAAGCAGAATTGAAGAACAATGAGATTTGGGGCATCAGGTATTAGATCAGTGATAGAACAACTGGTCCATTTAGGAAAGATCCTGGGTTCGAGTTTCAGAAACTCCGTGAACATACTACATGCACATGCCCATGATTTGAGTCAGTTGAGCATAGGGGTGGACTGAGACTTGAAGTACCTGCTTCATTGTCTCTCTCTCTCTCTCTTGCTCTCTCTCATGGAAAAATATAAATTTAAAAAAATGAGACATGAATGATTTTTAGCTAAAGAGGGATATGATTCAAATTTTCATTGTGAAAATAATTGGCAAGAATGTGGAGAAAAGATATAAGTGTTAAAAAGATAAAGATAAGCCAGAAAAGTGGCTGATGTAAAAGTCCTAGAGAGAACATATGGTACCCCAAACTAAAGTGGTAGATGTGGATTTAAAGAGAAATAGAGGGGATAAAAAGATATTTAGACAGTGATAGGGACAAGACTTAGAATCAAACTTATACTATTAATGTCACAGTTACTCGTAATTTCTGATCACATAAATTGGATGGATGGTGGTACCATTTGCAGAGATAAGAAATAAAGTAAGATAATTTTATTAAATTTAATTTCCACCATACTGAGTTTAAATATCTTTGAAAAATTTAGGAGGAGATGCCAGGTGAGCATATAGCTAAATATATCTGGAGGAGAGCGACATCTCACTTAAGGGTACATATTTATTTTCTTTTCATTTTTCTTTCTTTAGATATCTTGCCACAGGGTGCATGAGGAAATGTCCCTCCCAGGGAAGATGGTCAAGCCATAATCCCTTCTTATCCATTGTCTTCTCAGGATTTTGAGCATGCAAACAAATGCACACAACATTGCCACCAGGTCCAGGACTCTAACTGTGGAATCGACCATAAGGGATCCAGTACCTTAAAACCACCATGCCACCTACTGGATCATATTTGTGTTATTTTCTTATTACAGGTCGTTTCAGTAGTAGGAATGTATGAACTTGCTGAAGTAGAGAGCATAAATGGTAACAGAAAAGAGAAGAAGATACAACTTTCAGAAGGACCACAATCCCTTCTCTTCCATTCTCCTCTCAGGATCTTGGGCATGCACACACATGTGCCCAGCATAAATTTAAGTCACTGGGTCTGGGACTCGAATCATGGTTGACTACATGGGAGTCCAGTGACATAGACATTAAGCCAACTGTTGGTATCTGCCTTTGAGTTTTCTTTTAGGTCATGTTGGGTATAGGGTATCTTCAGTCTTTTATTTCTCTTATTTGCATTTGAAAACAAACAGCTAAGTATCTCGAACTTTATTATTGCAGACAATAATAAATAAATATATTGTCTTTATAACCGCTCAGTAGAAGTTCATCCTTTCCTTCCCTTACCACTTCTAAATGTTCTAGTCAATAACTATTCATTTCCCCTTTTTTTGCAAATGAAGGCTATAATAATGCCAA
This sequence comes from Tupaia belangeri chinensis, assembly GCF_000334495.1. Taxonomy (NCBI): domain Eukaryota; kingdom Metazoa; phylum Chordata; class Mammalia; order Scandentia; family Tupaiidae; genus Tupaia; species Tupaia belangeri. Next base: position 823,291 of record NW_006160212.1, read on the forward strand.
TCTATCTCATAGAACTGTATGCCAATAATCATAATCTCAACACATTTTTATCTTGCTTATTGGTTGCCTTGAGCACTTACACATATTAAAGAGATGTGGGTCTCTTCTTCTTCAAAGATTTGTCAATGTCTTTATTTGAATCTTCCCTGACATCCGGTACTAGAAAGGCTGATACTTAAGTCCTCCAAACCACTATAAATTAATTATATTTGATTAAAAATTAATTCCATTGTTAACTCTTCAATATGGAGACATATATACATAATCATCTGCAGTTAGATACTATATACCTTGATGTTTATCAGTTTAAGCACAATAAAACATTAAGCAAATCATATGCATCTCACATTGCAAATGAAGGACTAAACATGTATATATTAGATTGTTGGATAGTCACGACATGTTTTACTATGCAAAAATGCATCATGACTTTTCCAACAACCCAACAGATAATATCTATGTGATGTAGGACAGAACAAGAGCTTGTCTTGAAAATTGCTATTACAGTTCTTCGAAGATTTTTTGTCTTTTTAATGCAGAACTTGTTAAGGTTCCTGATGGGAGTGTGTAGATTTTAGGGGTGAGTACATACAAAAACACAAAGAATAGAAAGAATGTGCTGTGTTCAAATGCTTATGAGGAGCATTAGATAGAGAATATGCTGCTAAAGATGAGGTTGTGATATTTGTTTAGGACCCAACACAGAGAGCCTCCAATAACATCTAAATAGAGTGACCCTTACCCTAGGGTCCAGGAAGAGTTAATGCCTGTTATTAATGATAAACTCCTTTCTCTCAAAAGTGTCTGGGTTTAGCAGATTATATGGCTATTCCGCACATAAGGAAGTAGGACAGTGTTGTGTAGATCAATGCTTTCCACAGAGCATACTACAGAATACAAGTACTAAAAAAATGTTGATAGAGACTCTGAACGAATGGTTTCTATAGACTGTTATGAAAATCTTGTATGCAATACCTGTCCTTGAACATTCACAATGCATATTCACAGGTATTGTAGTGTAGCACATTATTTAAATGTTCTAACAATGTTTTAGCTCAGAAATCATTTTGTCACAGGACACAAATTAACATATCATGAAAATGAGAGTTGTTGTCTATTGATTGGAAGGGAACTATAGGATAAATGTTATGCTATAGGGAGATTAATCTTTAACAGGCTGACAGAGTAGGTTACAAACATTGGAAGTAAGAAGATAAATTTTTATTTTTATATTTTCACTTATCTTACCACTTAATCATGTATAGCAGTTTGTATTTTTGGAAAACATATGAAACAATATCTTACATCACACATGGTCTCCCAGCATCTTGTCCCTGTCACATTAAGTAGAGAATAAATCTTTTCTCCTTGAAATTAATTCACCTTTCGTGGGTACCTCTATTAAAACAATGATAGGTACAAAAGTTGCAACATGTGACTTCTGAGGTTAGGTCGTAAAAGGGGATACAAATTCTGCCTGACTCTTTCAGGCTATGCACTTTGGAACTGCAGAGCCACTTAATATATACCCAGTGTCCGCACTCTATGACTGAGACTGACGGACTAAAGGATGTACAAACACAAGAGGTAGATGTGAATACCAGATGTAGTGTGTGTGGAGGAGTGGGGCCTGGAGAAGGACTTTTGGAGGAGGGATACGGAGACAGAGCATTGAAGAGACGGGGAGATATGGTCTTATCTTTTGAAGATATTTTGATCAACTGGACTGGGGAGAAATGTCACGTCTTGAAATGTTCACTCTGTAAGCTAAGTAATGTGATTGAATGTATAAAAAGAAAGTAAAATAAATTAAAAAAAGAAGTCCAGAGACCCTAAATGCGATATTTTGTGGATCGTAAGGATAAAGAGAGGTGCTTGAGGAATCCCAGCTATTCCTTCACAAACCTTCTGCATCTTCCCAGCTCAGATACCAAATATGTACATGAAGAAAACTAGAAGAGGATTTCAGCTCTAGCCACTGTCTGAATACAACTGTGTGAGGCACTCTGAATAATAGCTGCCCAGTTGATCCCAGTCATTCACCCCCTCCAGAAAGACTGTAAGAGATACTAAATGACAGTTTTTATTTAATGCCACAACATTTAGTGTGATTTGTTACAAGGCATTAGATGACAGGAGTATCTGGAACCATAAAACTTTCAAAAATTCATGAAATATGATTAAATAAAATTTAAGAATTCAAAAGGAAGAGAAGACTGAAAGTGGAGAGTAAAAGTAGTAAAGATAAAATAAAGCTTAATGTGAGCTTAGCCTGTAATACATAATGAAACTTCCTTAAAATAGTTAGAGTTGTTTCCGAATTTGGTTCTAAACTTTCTACAAACCATAGGCACTTTTATCTATTGGATCATCATCCCTGACCAAGGGAGTTAGGTGAAGTCTCATGTTAGAAAAAATGGTCCCTGCACAACAAATTAACAGTGAACACAGTAAGGAGGAGAATTAGTCCAGGTCACCATCAGACAAGGAACACTGAAGGTTTTAGATAGTATAAGAGACTCAAATAACATGAATGTGAATATTAAAAAAAGTTATAAAAGATTTCTAAATAACATTGATATAATTTATTGAAAATAAAGGCTTAAACCTAATTCTGAGATTATGAGCCCAGGTAAGAGAGTGGTACTTCCATTAATGAAATGGTAGAAAACAGGGGAAAAAATATTTGAAAGAACAATTTTATTTGAAGGGTTGTAAATGGCCAGACATCCCAATGGTAATACTCAACAGCAGATTGAAAAGGAAAAATAAGATGCAGAAAATTGTTCAGATTCTGACAAACTGTAAAATGTGTTAGTCATTTTAGGATTAAGAAGAGAAGTTCTGACAATCAATGAGATTATTTAGGGAAAATGTTCTGGAACACTTAGAAGAGAAGAAAAGAGAAAAGAGAAATAAATGAAAAACAAAAGTCTTAAGGAAGCATGAGTAAGCAAAGGACCTATAGAAAATGATGGGAAAAGAATTATCAGTAATATAAAAATGAAACTAGTGAAGTAAAAAAGTCATCAAAGAGATTCTAAAAGGAAAATGTTAAGATTGGGGTAACTGGATTCAAAATAAAATTACTACATTGTTGTAATTGGATTTTTTTTGATATTTTAAAGCAGTTCTAACAGTTGGAGAAGATGGAGTCTTAATGTCCCATATATTAATGTTACTTTTAAACTAATTAAACCAATCCCAAAGTGGAATATCTTATATATCAACTATTAAAATTATCATAATAACTATTCAGGAGATCAACTGTTTTCCCAAGAGCTTTCAAGTCGAATTGAATTGAGTTGAACTGAATAAAATGAATTAGTTGTATTTTGTATGTGTGTGGGGACTGTACTTCTGATATTTACTGTGTATATTACATCAAAATTACAAATCCTTGACAACAAACAATAGGTGGCCTAGGAAGGCTTATTTTTCTCTGTATTTTAATTTCTACAAATACAACAGACAGAAAAGAAAAGAGGGGAACCATCTCTGGCACAAAAACATACCAATAGAGCTTAGATTATATCATTTCTAGGTGCATATGTTAGGTTTTTGGGAAAGTCACAAGTATTTTTCCATGTTTTCGATGCACAAATGCATCATGACTTTCCCAGCAACCCAATAGATCATAAAGATCAAAAAGCAGCTAAAGTTTAATTCTACTAGTGTAACAATAGAGGAAACCATAACCAACCAACTGTTAAAGAAAACCCTAAAATCAAATAGAGATTTTCAAGGTTATTTTCCCTTATACACCAATTAATCAAGTCAATTACTTTTTAAATAGAATTCAAAGCCTGGTACACACTCAAGCACACACACATAAATGCATGTAAATATATGTGTATGAGTATAAACATAACTATGTGTGTGATGTCTATATGTATATTTATATATATAGTATTTTTCAGACATATTTTTGTGTCTATAGTTCTTAAAAATTTTTCTCACATTCCAGTAACTTTTATCATACTGCTGTCTCTTCTAGTAACACCCTTATATCTCTAGTAAAGTTCTTCAAAATCACCTATTATTCAAAGTCCAATTCAGGTTTTTGTTCTTCCAAATATACCCCATGAATGGACCATGTTTGTCTTGTTCATCACTGTATGCTTTGCACAGTATATGCTGAATAACTATAAATTATTTAATCCCTGGAATTTACATATCTCTATCAACCTAGTCCTTTTCGGAATACCTACACAACATACAATCTAAATCCACTATATTATTACTACACAGCATACTCAAGTGATTTGGCTCCTTCTTTCTCTTATTAATTTTGAAGAACCTAAAGATATAGCAAATTAAATTAACTGAAATAAAAAGTAAGTTTCTCTTCCCTGGATCAACATAAATATATAATCCATAGACAAAGACATAGAAATAAATGAAGTATCTTGTAATCTCAGCTTCCAGCTCCATTCCTTGATCACTCTCTACCCTTTGTAAAGTTAAGTGTGGGAGAGAGGTCAGCAGTCATCAAGAACAGAAGTGCTAATTTAAGTAAGATCCAGATAGAGTGCATGCTTTAGGGTTAAGTGAGAGTAGAATACTCATTTTCACAAAAACTCCTCTTGGGCTTTCTACTGACCACACAAGAGTATGAGAATATTTCACGTGTGATCCAGTCTACCAAAGTACAGATATTTTTCTTAATTGATCCAGTCTATTATAATGGTCTGACCTAAAACAACAATAACAAAGTGAAACAATCTTGCAATTAAAAGTTGTACTCTTAATTAGCCATATTCCATTTTTTATCATAAAAGAGGAGAAGGAAAGGAGACAAAGGCAGTACAAAGAAGGGAAAAGAAAGAATAAAAAGGAAGAGAAGGAGTAAGAAGAAAACATTGCCTTAATCAGACTTCAAAATATTAACCACTTCACATTCTCGAGCTGACTCAAATGTTGAAAATAATTTGATTAGGGTTTTGGAGAATGGAAAAAGGGGTACCCCTTCTAATGCTCAATGGAGCCAAGCAAGGGTGGTCCCACTGTGTTGCCCAGGGCTGAGTTAATCAAGCTGGCTCTGGAACCAAGATGCTGGCTGTGCCACTCTGCTCCCTTAATGTGTAGCACAAACCCATTTACTTGTTTGATTTTGCTCCTTTTTGGTAAATAATTTACATAGTTTTGCATTAGCTCAATTTGCAAAAATTGAGCAAACAGTGCAATTTTCTGTAATTATGCCAGTGCAAGACAGAAGTAAAGTCTGGCTGAGAGAGGCTTTATCTGAACTGAAAAGACATTTGGTGGAAATGGAGCATGAGAAGAAAATGAAGATCTGCTTAAATTGGCTCTGGCCAAAGTGAGAAAGAACAGTATACAATTCAGTTAACATTCTAACCAAACTAAAAGTCTTAGTTTTTTATTCTCTAAAAGTTATCATGTGAGCATATGTATACCACATATACTATACCTTTGATTACATACCTGCCCTCCCAGACAGGAAACCAATACCACCACGATGCCTTCCTCTGGGATTTTTCTCACTCATAAACACGTACATTACTGGGACCAGCAGATGGCATAATGGCTACATCACTAGAATCCCTCAGGGCCAAGCGAGGTTCTAGTAGTGGACCCAGCAACTTAAAAATCATGCCGGGCACCTGTGCATGCATGACCATAATCACAAGAGAAGAATGGAGGAGAAGGAATTACTGCAAGGCCGTTCTCACTGGGGGGTGATTTCTTGCTTTCTGCCTCTCTGGTGAGCACATACACCAAACAGCAAAAATCTCTCTCTAAAAACAAACAAATAAATAAATAACATATACACTACTTTTTTGACTAAATTCTATTATTCTTTAATTCTAACCCTCTCTTTTGTATGTCTTTTTGTATATCTTCCATTCATCTACTATGCCAAAATATCTTCCCCAAACAAATTTATTAAAAATTAAAATTAATTCTGTCAAGGCCTAACACATAGATGACTCTGCCTAGATACGGAGTCTGGAGAGCTTGAGAGATGAGTGCTTCTTTACAGCTCCAGGTATGGGGATGCAGGGTATGCACTTCAGCATCTCTGTAATTCTCTGAATTGTGAACAACTGGGTTGACTAGACCTAGTCTTCTCTGGTTTGAGAAGGGTTGGCTTGCATCTATAAATTAAGAAATAAAGAGGACACTATCCATTCTCTGGTCGATGTGATCTGGTTGATATGATCTATTTAAGAAATAGGTATGGTTGAATATAATCTGATTTTATTATTATTGTCTATTTTTGTTTACAAAATCTGGCCTAGCTGAGTCCTGTCAATCTCTAGCTATAATTTTGGGAAAAGCACTTGTTATCTTGATGCCTTACTTTCTTTTTCTTTAAGTGAGGGTGCTATATCATGTGTGTCTAAGCTCCATGGCAGCTCAGTTATGCTATCAAACTTTCATTACAAACATTTTAACTAAAATATAGATATAATATCTAGAGGTAAAGTAAAAATAATCACTTTTATGTGAGTCTTAAGGGAAAAAGTCACCTTTGAACTCTGGTATTTAAAGAATAGCCTGCCTTTCCAAAACTCAGATAAAAGGTTAATCTGAATGCTTGTAAATGGGTAAAGGCCACTAAATTCCATTCCACAATTTATGCATTTTTGTGGAATCACATACTTATTTTATGTAAGATTGTGCAAATCACTTACACACCATTACTGTAGTGAACATCTATTGTTTCTGGCTTGTTTATCATTAATCAGTTCTTTCGCTTATGATAGCCACCCAGTTTGTGTTTGTAGTGCCTTCTAATCTCAACTCGTAGGATTCTACTGAGACTGTTAGATCATAATGTATGCCTCATTCTCTCAATGAATGGCTTTAACTAGGTTTTTTAATCACACACACAATTCCCCTGACCTTCTTCATTGATTTGTACCAATTTTGATACCCCAGCTAAACCAGTGAGAACCTTCTTTGAAGATTCTCAAAGAAGAATCTGGTGAAAGAAAAGTTCCTTTTCTATTTAAGTAATAGTACATAAGAAAATGATACACAAACTACCGGAGCCTATATTTTTCATTATGTTAGGAAGCCTGCCAGAGAATAAAATCAGCACACTAAGGGATCAGAGATGGAATATGGGCAGAAGGAGACCAAGGAAAAAAGAGAAAGACAATGATCTGACCTGGATCTTGCTGTCTTCAGTCTTATTTACTCTGAGTTGCCATGATATGTGAACTGATGTAATGCTCTTGTGAAAGATTAGATTACTGTTCAAAAGTAGGTTTTCCCTTTCTCCTTCTTCCCTAGGAGGGGCATATTTCCCCTCTTCTTTGATGCTGAATTCATCTTTATAACTTCCCTTGCCAATGAAATGTTTATCAATGTGGTGTAAACAGCGGCTTAAAAGGGTATTTGCACTATTACATGTAGACTATGATGCCTCTTCCACACCAGGAAAAGCACTACTTATCCTTTCAGCCTGAGCTTCACAATTTATATATGTTGGATAGATACAAGCCCAACCCACAATAAGAAGCCAACTTCAGCTATATTTACAGTTTAAATCTGAACTATTCAGCTGAGACAAGAGGAACCACAGATTCTTGAATGAAAATAAATTATTGTTATTTTAAAGTACTAAATTTGGGGGGGTGATTTGAGGCAGACCAATAACTAATATATGCATTTTTTAAAATGTAACCTACTTTGAGTCATGAATCAATTGCTTGCTATGGAAAGAATTTTAATAATATAGAAACTTTAGAAACTTTATTTCTTTGAAATAAACCCATAATATAGTAGTCAGACATTTATAAATGAGAAAAATCTACAACCTGCTTTATTTTTAAACTTTACATGAAGTATACAGGAAGGATGTAAAAGAACTGAAAAATAAAGAGAGTATAAGAAGTGTTGAGACAATAAGGGAGAGGTGGGAATAATATCAAATGGTGAGAGTAGTCACAATCAGTACTAATTCTACATGCTGACTTCAAACTTCTAAAACACACTATAAGTTTTAATAAGGTTAGAAATTATTCAGTTAATGGGTTGGTCCTGTGGCCTTGTGGTTAAGAGAGCCAGATCCCACTTAGCTAATAATGTTTGAAATCCTGGCTCCATTGGCTTCAATATGCCAACAGGATGGATAAACGGAGAACTGATTGTTGCATGACCATGCACCTCTCTCCCCCTCTCTGTCTCTTTGTCTCTCTCTCTAGTGAGCATACAAGCCTTCTGGCAATTAATTAAAAAAGAAAGGATTCTATTAACTTTTCATTTTCTCTATCTATCCTTCATCCTGACCATGAACACACATGCATACATACACACAGTACAATAATAAATACAGAAAACAGAATGAAATTTTACAATGATTAAGACAACAGGGGCTGAAGGTGGCATGTTGCTTAAGGCACTGGACTCCCACATGGTCAAACTTGGTTTGAGTCCTGAAGCTGGTGACTTCCTTTTTCACTTTCCCTTTCTCTCACTGTCTCTCTCAGGTCAAATTAACATAATAACAATAATAACAAGTTAAATAAATAAAATAATTCTTAGAAAAAACAGCTACAATAATAATTATTCAAAATAAAAACTAGAATAATATCCAGGTCTTATTCATAAGACCTTTTGGTTAAATAGAATGTTTTGTCTTTACTTTGTTTGAGGCATCTTTCCATAGTCAAGTATACTTCTGATTGGATCAAGAAATTCAATTGTTAATTAAGATTAGTGAAATAACCAGCTTGACAGTACAATTGTTTTAACAGACAAAGTGACAATCTCATTGATTTTTTTGGGGTAGTTAGTCTCTGAATGATCGATGTAATGCCCAAAGTGCCTTCTTTTTTAATGTACGGGTGTCAAGACCAAGAGCAGCCATAGCCCATCCTAGTATGAAGACTTCTCAGCAGGGAGCTGGATGATGGCACAGAGTAAAAGGTGACACTCTGTAAGACTGACCCACATAGAAAAGATCTGGGCTTCCTGAGTTATGCCAGACAGGCAAATACCATGATCCAGGGCTGGCTGAAGTTGGAGGTGGATTATGGCATTGGGATTCAATGGAGGTACTGTGTCTTTTTTCTTTCCCTTTTTCCTCTGTCTTTCTCTTACTATGGAAGAAAGAAACAACCAAACATATATTTATTTATTTATTTTAAAAAGACTACTCTGCATCTTCAAAAGATTCTGAAATTTGAGCTTTGAGAAGCGATTTTAGGTTGATCTTCTTTTTTTTTTTCTTAGAAATTTTTTTTGCTATAGCATGTGTGTACTCTCCAGAGAGACAAAGAGAAAAAGTGATAAATCATCCCACAGGAGGGATGGCCACACTGCAATCTCTTTTCCTCCATTCTCTTCTTAGGATTTGGGGCAACATGCACACACATCTGGTTTGAGTTTCAAGCTTCTGAGTCTGGGATTCAAACCATAGTCAGACAGGTGATGTGGGGAGTATGGCACCTTAACCACCACATCACTTGCTGGCCCCAGGATGATCACATTTAAATAAAAAAAGATATGCAAGAAGAAAACTATAAATCATATATAACATGGGAAGAGACAGTTCACGGAAGTTATTTGCTGTTTAACTGAGATATTTGAGATCATTATTTCTCTTCCAAGAACATAACAAGACTGCACTTTACTGGAAGCCAGAATATAGGTGGTGCAGGGTTTTACTTCAGCTAATCACATAGTAAAAGTATCAAGTTACTTTAAGGTCAAAAGGGTTTAACTCTATGTCCAATTTGCCAGCTACTTGTACTCTAACAGATAACTATAAATTTTCAAATGGTATAGTCTTCACAGATATCTGATTGAACATGATAGAGAATAGCATACCTTTCTGATCATAGGTGAAGATGTACCATGAAAAGGAATAAAGTTTTGCTTTTGGGAGCCACTGAAATTGTAGGATTGTTTGTTGCTTTAGTATGATCAAGTCCTGATTGACACAGGGGACCACCATATCTCTGTAAAAATAGTGATAATATGAGCTAGAATTAGAATCTCTTGGGCATAATTTGCACTGAACTTCATCTCCTTTTCAGCTGTCTGTGCTTTATGTTTTGGTTTTGTTACAGGGCGCATGCACTCACCAGAAAGAGACAGCGAGAGGGAAAGCAAGATGTCACCCAGTAAGAAAGTATAGACTATCTCTCAATCCCTTCTCCTCCAGTCTCCTCTTGGGATTTTTGGCATGCATGTACACATGCCTAGTGTGATTATCAAGCCGCCAGGTCTAGACTGAACTGTGGTCGGCCATGTGGGAATCCAGTGCCTTAACTACTATGCCACCTGCTGGCCCATGAGCTATGGATTCTTTATTGAACTAGAGATGTTGAGAAGTTAACTAACCCTAACCCTTTTACACATTGTCACAGTAAATTTATTCCCTTTTGTTCTTCTCTTTTAAAGTAACTTTTAACCTTGAATTAGTTTGTGTGTGTATATATGTGTGTGTGTATGTGTATGTGTGTGTATGAGAAGAAGTGACAGAGTTGAGGCTTTATGAATTTTAGTTATTCCTGATGTTTCTCTCTTATTATTGGTGTTTCCCCTTTGTCTCTTCCTTGGACATCAGAGAAAGAACACTACAAAAAGCAATCTTTTACACCTAAAAAGGCCGATGCCCTGTCCTGTGTGTGTTGTGAAGAAAAAAATAAACTGTGTCTCTCCAGTAACTGTGAAATTTCTTTGCCTCTAGAGAGGGCTGCTTCCTGTATCTTAGCCAAGCCATGTCTTTCTTTCCTTATAAATGCAGCCAGTGTGATCTCTAAAGAGATAAATGATGAATAAGGTGGAGGCTATTTATAGTCTGGCTAGGAAAAACAATTTCACTTAACAAGGATGTCGGTTAAAATAATTAATGTAGATCAAGTGGACATGTGAATAGAGGAGGCTGCTGAAAAGTGATTAAATAGACAACCTGATCCAGGGAGAAATATACCACTCAGTTACTGGGGAATCATTTCTCTCAATGCCTGGGGCAGTTATTGGTTAGGTGCTCTCCCAAGGCCTTGAAAGATAAGCCAAGACCTTTCTAGATTTCACCAAATGTAGAATATATGCACATTGAGCAAACAAGTATGTTTTGTGCTTGGAACCTCTTTTTCTATTCAAGTGACATCCCCAGTCTAGGTCTTTCTTTGGTTTTCAATCAGAGGTAACATATGTAAGTGAAATATGGAGTTTTATTTGGCAATAATTTCTTGAGTACCTTCTGCATGCCTACCATGTTACTGATATTTATCATATTAATAAACATTTACACTCACACCACATAGATGTTGACCTTGAAGAACATATGCCAAAAGGAAAACAAGATATCAGAGGACTAAAATCATCAGATTATCTGTTAGACTAAATAGGATTCCAGAAGTAAGAGAGAACAGACAGCACAGGTGAGGTAAAAAAAAAAAAAATGGAACTTAATGGTTAGGTTGCTGGAATCTCACATAGTTAACTGTGGTTGGAGTCTCAGACCCAGCGGCTTAAATCTCATGCTAGGCATGTGTGCTTTCATGCCTGAGAGATCCTGAGAGGAGAATGGAGAAGAGATTGAGACACGGCCATCCCCCTAAGGGTTGATTTCTCACTTTATGTCTCTGTCTCTCTCTGGTGAAACACATAGGCCCTATAGCAAAAATCTCTCTCACAAAAAAAAAAGGAACTTCTCAAAGAAAAGAGGACTTGAAAATCAGCACAACTGACAGGATAAAAAGGCTATCCTAGGCTTATTGACTAGCCTGAGGATCAAGGCAATGTCACAAAACCACAAAGATGGTCCTCCATGAGAGGTGACAGTGGGAGATTCTAATGCTAATTCCAGAAGTGGACATGCAAATCAGAACAGCCAAAACTGCATAGTATGAAGAGTTTGAAAAATTAGGTTCAATCTACCAAAGTGCAGTGAGATTGGGTCATATGTCTCCACTCTGTTTAATTGAATGCTAATGAAATCACATATAATAGACACATGATATCAAGATGCCTATTGAGCACTCAATTTGTTTTCCAATTTGTTCTTACTCATATCCACATATCCCTGTAATAAGTTGGAAACACTACTTCAGAACTATTGCTTCTTTAGAACTTGTAAATTCTTCCCCTAATGATTTTCTATTTTTAAAAAGAAAGGGAAAAAAAAAAAACTAAAGCATTTCGTGGAAAGTTCTATCTCAGCTTTTGGGAGCATGATAGTAGTATATTTGTTTTCCTTTTTTCTTAATGCTATTCAGGTAGCCTGATGAACAGGACATTGCTTATTAATATCGAAAAGGATGACAATAAGAAGCATACAAACTTTGCAAGAATACCAAATCCAGTAACATCTAAAAATCTTTACAATTCTAGAATACCTCAGTCCTCTGGTCTGGGAATGACACTGTCAAATAAGTGTCAATACAAACAGGTGCATAGTTCCCTGCAAACTCCCTTTCCTCAGAGAGAGAGAAGTTCCAGAAACCCAAGACTCTAAAGCATCTTACCTGAGGAGGGACATCAGACTCACAGAGTGGGATTCAGACACTCTCCCTACACTCATGGGTCATATTCCCTTGGGCAAGCTATTTAAGATCTCTGCCTCAGCTTTATCATTGACAAATAACATCTACTGTAAAAGACTGGTGAGAAAATGTGATATAATATAGAGAAAAAACTTAACAGTAGTAGATAGTCCATAAATATTACCTACCTTCCTGCTTAAGCAATTCCAAAGAAGGACTGGAAAAATTGAATGAGGGTCTTGAAAATCCAAGGATTACTAACCATCAAGTTTCTGGAAGACTGTAACTTTCACATTTGGATGGGGGGCTGCCTTGGGAATGTGCCAAAATTTGTCTATATACAGAGAATTTTTATAAAACAAACTCTGATAATTTCACATTTTGAAGTCTAATCCTGACATAATTTCTTCATTTAAAAGGATTACTTACTTACCCAAAGACACAAGAAATAGATAAAATGTTTGTTTTAGGAAGTGGATTTCTAGCCTTTTCCAGGTGTAAATATGCATGAGAGAGTTTTAGGAAATTCTCTCTGACTCATGACTTCCTTACTCCCTCTTTTGCCTTCTTTAACAAGAGACTATTAGAAGTAGACTTCCTCAGTCCCATCCATGTGGGTAGTGCTGAGGGAAAGTTTCTATACTAAGAAACTGTCTTCTGGATGTTAGGAGAGTTAGAGGAGTCAACCAAACCGAGATTTAAAAGGGAGAAACCCAAGATTCAAAGGCTAAGATGATAAAATATCATCTCTAATGAAGCATTTCAACTGGACTTCAAAATTTGGTGGAGACTGGATTTGAAACAGAGCAGATTTGGAACAAAGACTAAGGTGACAGAGGAAATAGAATAAGGGTCCTCAAACCCTGGCTTGACTGTATGAGACAGGATTAAAACAAACCACAGAGCAGGCAGACAAATATAGTGACACTCATTTTAATAGGAATTATTTTAAGCAGGCCATTGCCTTTTAAACTACAGTAGATCACTTGTTAATGAGAAAGTGGAGGTTTTAAAATAGGAAAATACAGAAAAACAAGTTGGTTAGGAGATTAAGTTTCTGTGGGGGGCAAGAACACACAAATCAAGATGGAGTATCAGAGTGGAAAATTACCAATGATCCAAAGATTATATGACTATTGTGAAAATGAGGAATGAAAGAGAATAGGAATGAGGTTAAGGAGATCTTTGTCCAAAACAGAGTCATTTTGAATGACTTCTCATGCCCTTATATATGTGTCCAGGAAAAATATTTTATGCTCTACAATTCTTAGTACATTAAAGTTATTTTCATAGATGGAAAAATAGTGCACTGTTCCCTTTTAAAATAAAAATAAAGAAATAATGTTTAAATAAAATTCTGTAAACTGACATGGGTAAGTATTTTCAATGACTTATATAAATTGGAATCCTCTTGCTAAACCCAAAAATAAAAATAAAAATAAATGTCATGAAAATAAGGGTTTTCAATTTCATAACTTCCAACCCACGCTTTGCCTCACCACCCTGGTTTTCTTTTGAGAATTTGTCTCAGACAGATGGTAGTGAGTTAACAAGTCTAGACTGTGGGAGTATATATCTGCATTTGCATCTATATGATTATATAGAATAATTTTTCACTGAAATAGCATGCATCATTGGGACGAGCTCCAGGACTTTACGACTTCTCTCTACTCCATTGAGTATGGCATGTGTACAATTCACTCTGGCCACTACAAAAATTTTACCACAGCTGGAATGGAGAGCAACAGCTGCTTGCCAGCACACAGCAACATGGCACAACAGTTTAGAATCATAAATGAGAAGACAGCCTTCAATAGACACTGCAGGGGGAATTTAAAGTGAGAGGAAGCAATTAGCTGAACTGGAAAAGAGCCAAGAAAGCAAGACAAGACTCCCCAACTCTGGGAAAAGTGTGTAATGTATGACACGTGAGCATGTTCCCAGTCTAGGCTCATGGGCCAAGTTCCTAGGACAGGGATGAACTAACCATAAGGTAAGCCCATTTGCATTGGGATGGTGAAATGGCCCCCTGGTCTCAACCCAGCATACCTTCGTTTTTCCCTAATAGATCTCTTATCCAAGTATGCACCCAGCCCCAACCTTGTTTGGCTTATGAGATCTGACAAGATCACAGCTTGAGGGAGGAGATCTGTAATACTCTCTGACAGTGGTTGACTTGACTTTTAATAGAAATGGGCAGAAATGTAGAGACCTTGTGCATTCAAACACACAAGATTGGCCAGCTTTCATCGCGAAAGCTTCTGAGCCTCTCTGTGGCAGCTGGAGTGGAGACCTATGAGTTGATCTGGAAAATACGTCCTTTCTTTCTAATGGGAGCCACCACATTGCATTCCTTTAATTACACCATGTCATGTCGTGTTTCCCTGTGAAATGACACGGTGGAACACGTGGTGACCTGGGATAACTGTGATGAATTACATCCTGAACAGAAGCTTGCTTTGAAAGATGTCTGATGTGGAGGAGTAGGTAGTTGTAGTATGCCACATGTCTATGGAGTCATGGATAATTTTTCCATTACATATCACAAGCATTTAATGATAAGATTATCTGTGAGTTGACAGGGGCTTTTGCCAATTTTATTTCAGCTTTATTGGGGAAGTGTAATAGTAATTTTACACTGAGAAATAACAAAAGTTATATTTATTAAATATATAAAAATGCTACTTACATTTTTATTTTTTAATTTGCCAGAGATTTCATGCACTTGCCAGAGAGAGAAAGAGGAAAAGCAAGAAAATACTTCTTGTGAGGCATGGTCATACTGCAATCCTTTCTCCTACATTCCTCCCCCCTTTTGAGATTTTGGACACACCTGCATATGTGCCTGATGTGTTTCTCCACCACCAGGACTAGGACTCTTAGTGGTGTGATCAGCCATATTGAATCTAGCTAACTTAACCATCAGATTATGGTCTGGACAAAAAAAGAATCTACTTTCAGAGAGATTAATTTCTCATACTTGCATTGTGTGATTAAACTATCATAATACAGGGTTAATTCTAAAAGAAATTTTCTTTTTGAATTTCAAATTTAAAAAGATCACGGGGAAAGTAACAATTGCCTGATCTGCCATGAAGTAGAATTATTTATAATAAGTTTCTTCAAAGTTTTAATGAAATCTAAAAAAAAAAAAAAAGGAAAATCTAGATTGGCCCCATTAAATATGGCTGCCAGGTCAGCAGGTAGCCTTGTGGTTAAGACACTGGATTCTCACATGATCAACCGTGGTCCAGGTCGCTAACTGGCAGCTTAAAAAATCACACTGGGTGCATGTGCATATGTACCAAAGACCCGACGAGGATAACGGGTGCTTTCTCACATTCTCTTTCTCTGTCTTTCTCCAGCAAGTGCACGTGCCCTCCAGAAAAAGTTATTATTTCTTACCCTGTTATTTCTACTAAATGGTGTGTTTTCTGCACTAAAATATCAAGAACCTATGTTCTTCTGAATGTAAATGAACATTAATAGGTAAAACCATCCTTATGATTCAGTTTTCTTATTCTCAACAGAATGGAAACCTACTTACAGAAAGCCTCTTTAATTTGTCTCTTATAGAATGGTTATGGTAATTTTTAGTTAGAAAAGACCCACTTTTTTCTCGTAATTTCTAAGTCGTGTTATTCATGACTCCATTTCATTTAACCATCAAATTATATTACAAAAATACAGAAATGTCAGTCTATTTCTTGTTTATCCAGGTGAAGAAACAGAAATATAATATTTATAGATGCTTAAATTTATTTGTAAAATATCTTTCCATACAATAAAAATAAACCCTTATAAATCATGTATATGAAAAAAAAATAAACATTCATTCTCCATATTTCTCCCAATAAAAGCCAGGTGAGGTGATTAGAAGGAGTTTTTAAATATGGCTGCCAGGTCAGCAGGTAGCCTTGTGGTTAAGACACTGGATTCTCACATGATCAACCGTGGTCCAGGTCGCTAACTGGCAGCTTAAAAAATCACACTGGGTGCATGTGCATATGTACCAAAGACCCGACGAGGATAACGGGTGCTTTCTCACATTCTCTTTCTCTGTCTTTCTCCAGCAAGTGCACGTGCCCTCCAGAAAAAGTTATTATTTCTTACCCTGTTATTTCTACTAAATGGTGTGTTTTCTGCACTAAAATATCAAGAACCTATGTTCTTCTGAATGTAAATGAACATTAATAGGTAAAACCATCCTTATGATTCAGTTTTCTTATTCTCAACAGAATGGAAACCTACTTACAGAAAGCCTCTTTAATTTGTCTCTTATAGAATGGTTATGGTAATTTTTAGTTAGAAAAGACCCACTTTTTTCTCGTAATTTCTAAGTCGTGTTATTCATGACTCCATTTCATTTAACCATCAAATTATATTACAAAAATACAGAAATGTCAGTCTATTTCTTGTTTATCCAGGTGAAGAAACAGAAATATAATATTTATAGATGCTTAAATTTATTTGTAAAATATCTTTCCATACAATAAAAATAAACCCTTATAAATCATGTATATGAAAAAAAAATAAACATTCATTCTCCATATTTCTCCCAATAAAAGCCAGGTGAGGTGCAGGTGAGGTGATTAGAAGGAGTTTTTTTTTTTTTTCCCTCAATTATGTAAGTAGAAAAATAGGATCCCCTTATTCCCTTCCCATGATTTAAGTCAACAGTAACTACAGTAGTTGGTGACAGACTCAGGACTAGAAAGCAGATCGTTTGACATGGAACCAGAGTTCTTCCTAACATCTCCCACCCTGAATAGTTTTGAGAATCTCAGTAGCAAAAATACTCAGAGCAAAAGAAATTTTATGCCTTGAGTAGTGAGTAACTACCAATTCCTGTCTTAAAAGCTATCTTTGACCCTATGGGAGGATATGAAATGGTTTAGGCAAGCAACGATTCTGCTTCTCTCCCCAAATTCATTATTATCAATAATGTTATTTATTAATAAGCTGTGGCTAGCTTTTTAAATACACTGGTGAGTATAGCAAAGTACATTACTTACTGTACCTTTAACATTTTATAATTACAAACTAGAAGCTATTGGAATGGAGTGAGTAAGGCTGAAGCATTGTACTATAGCTGGGAAAAAATCAATACCCGATCCTGAGATAGGGTACTTGACCAGAAAAGATATTTGCAAGATACAAAAGAGAAGATATGAAATACTATTTCTCTGATTTTAAAGAAATCATATTGCCTTAGCAGCACAGAAGATAGATCTGGTACTTACAGAGCCTCCACAATATATGGTAGATTAAATAATTTTGAGTGAATTGTAAATTATGTATTAATTCCTAAGACTTCCTTTATCCCTAGGAATTAACCTCTCTTTTTAAATTGGAATAATCTATAAAAGCGAACAGATAGAACTTCACATGGCAGGCTATTTAATCTCCCAGTTAGTGTTTGGGCATGTTATTTTACCTCTAGTCTTCACTTAACTTACAGAAATAATAAAATCTGAACATCAGTACCTAAATCTCAGCTCTATAATTCTTTTTTTTTTCTTTTTTTGGAGAGGTTTTTTGCTATAGGGCGTGTGTGCTTGCCAGACAGACAGAGAGAGACAGAGAGACAGAAAGCGAGAAATCACCCCCCTGGGGGAATGGACATGCCACAATCCCTTCTCCTCCATTCTCCTCTCGGGATCTTGGGCACGCACGCACACGGGCCCGGCGTGAGTTTAAGCCACCGGGTCCGGGACTCGAATTGTGGTTGACTACGTGGGAGTCCAGGGACATAGCCATTACGCTAACTGTTGGTCCCCCAGCTCTGTAATTCTAAGTACAGGCTCAATTATCCATCTCTTGTACTCCTTTTGATCATATCTTGTTCTTTTTGGGGTCGGGGGCAGGAGGTTTGCCATAGGGCATGTGGACTCACCAAAGAGAGACAGAAAGAGACAGAGAGAGCGGGGAAGTGAGAAATCATTTCCAAGGAGGATGGCCACACCACAATCCTTTCTCCTTCATTCTCCACCTAGGATTTTGGGCACATATGCACAAGTATGCAGTGTAATTCTCAAGCCACTGGGTCCAGGGTTCAAGCCTTCAGAATACATTGAACTCAGTTAATATTCTCCCATTCGGCCTTTTTTTCAGCCACCATGTACTATATACAAGGACACCCTACTTTAACTCTTCTGCATCATGTGTAACCTGAGCCTGTCCCTTCTAAGAGCAAGACTAACAGTAAGCCTTGGCCTCTCTCAACTCATTGCTCCTCTGAGATCATGTTCTCTTTGATCAAAATTAATTCTGACCTATTGTCCTAGTGTTCATGGAATAATTGATTGTGGAGTGTGGAAAGAACTTTAATTATCTAATACAGTGGAATTATTTTACAGGTGAGCAAACTGAGATATAGAAAAGCCTAACGATTGTTCAAAGTCCCAAAAAAGTTAAAGACAGATTCAAGATTAAAATGGGACCTCCTGGTACTACCCAATGCTTCTGAGAGTGCTTACTTTACACGTTTATTAGCTTCCACTTTACGTATATTCTTAAGGTTCTTAACGTATTCAGATTCATCTAATAGGTAAAAATTCCTCAAGGCATGCCTTTTCAAAATAGTCATAATGGGGACAAGCAGTTAGCATAATGGCTATATCGCTGAACTCCCACGTAGCAGACTGTGGTTCAAGTCCTGGAGCTGGTGGCTTAAACTTATGCTGGACTCATGGGCTTGCGTGCCCAGGATCCCAAGAGGAGGATGGAGAAGAAGGGATTGTTGCGTGGCCATCCCCCTTGGGGAGTGATTTCTCGCTTTCTATCTCTCTGTCTCTCTCTTTCTGGCAAGCACACAT
>NW_006160212.1:842609-870139 GCF_000334495.1 Tupaia belangeri chinensis
ACATGCCCATAAAAAAAAAAAAAAAAAAAAAAAAAAAACAGCTCTCGGAAAAAAAATAGTTATAATGTCTTAAGCTCTTTCAGTAGAACATAATGAGAAAAACTGGTGCTTGAATTTTTTTTTTTGAAAAGATTCTTTCCGTAGGGTGTATTCACTTGCCAGAGAAATAGTAAGTGAGAAATACACCTCCCCCCCAGCCCCCTAGTGCTGACCACATCACAATCCCTTCTCTTCCATTATCTTCTCAGATTTTGAGTACGCACACACACATGCACTGGCATGAGTGTCAAGCCACCAGTCAGGGACTTGAACTGTGGTCAACCACGTGGGAGTCCAGCACCTCAACCCTATGCCACCTGCTGGCCCTGGTGCTTGAAATCTTTACATTCTTTCTTTTCTTCAGGTTATTGCCATAAGGCTCTTTTGCTCTTTGGAGAGAAACACAGAGACACAAAGAGAAGGCATGTGAGAAATCATCCCCAAGGGGCAGATGGTCACACTACAATCTTTTCTCTTCCATTCTCCTCTTGGGATTCACACACACAGCATGATTTTCAAACCCCCAGGTCTAGGGTTTGAATGGTGGGTGGCCAATGGGAATCCAGTACCTTAACTACCACACCACCTGCTGGCCCTGCAATCTTTCAAGACTAGTAATAGTGTCATCTAGGAGTGAAGGATTGGACAGGCATAAACACTGACAGCTAGGTGCCCTTTCATTTTCTTTAGTTTATTTATTTATTATTTATTTATTTATCATTTATTCATTTATAACCCTGGAAGAAACAGGATTACTTACCTATTGTCACATGATGACCTGATTTATATTGAGATTGTTTATTAGTTTTTTCATAGAAAGATTAATGACCTAGTAAGACATTGAAACTTGATCTACTATGAACAGCGTTGTTTTTCAGAAGTTATTCACTTGTGTTAGAGCTAACATATACATTGGTGAATATGGTTTCAGATTAGCCCATTTTTATATTATTACTGGGTCTTAGGTAACTCCCTTGATTTTCTACCCAAACTTTTATGCACAGCACTCTGTGTTCCAGAAGAAGATGACTGAGTGAAGCAAATCATTTGGAAAGATCCATGAATGATTGGATGTATGGGTAAACTCCTTAAACTCAACAATAAGGAAATACATGACTCAATTAATACATGGGGAAAAAATGACCAGACATACCACCAAAAAATATGTAAGGATAGTATATAATCATATGAGGAGATGTTGAACATCATTAGATAATTATGTATTAAACAACAAGATACTACTACCTGCCATTTATGAGGACTAAAAACCTAAAATAAACACACACACACACAAACACACACACGTACACACAATACTGAGTTCTGATGAGAATATGGAATAACAGAAAAGCTCTGATCATTGCTGGTTGGAAAGCAAAATAGTAAAGTCACCTTGGAAGGCAATTTGGCAATTTTTTACAGAGTTAAATATTGTCTTATTATGCTATCCAGCCAAGGTTCTCCTAAGAATTTATCCAATCAATAAGAAAACATATGTTCTTATAAAAATCTAGACTTGATAGTTCATAGCAAGTTTATTCATCCCTACCCCAAACTGGAAATAACCAAAATGTCCTTCACTAGGTGATAGATAAGAAAAATATAATACATCCGTAAAATGGAATATCATCCAAAGATAAAAAGTTACAAGCTGTCAAACCATGAAAAGACATTTCTAAATCTCAAACCATATTGCTAAGTAAAAGAAGCCAATCTGATAAGGTTACTTACTGTATGATAAGTGGTTGGGGAGAGGGAGGGTGAGAAGATGGGTCAGATTGAATAGATGAAGTGCAGATGATGTTACAGGGCAGTGAAACTGTTTTGTGTAATTCTATAGTTGTGGATACATGTCACTATGCATTTGTCAAAACTCCCAGTACTTTATAGCACACACAAAAATAATAATCAGGCCTCAGAGCTGAATGCTTAATGTGACAATATAATGTCATTATGTTAACAATATACAAAATAACTTTATTAAAGAAGGCTAAGTTGAAGGCCTAAATAATTTTTGACTATAAAGCATATACATAAGAGCTGTACTTGAGTTGATAAAATTCTTTTCTCTTTGGGATACACTTTTCACTTGTATATCTATCAAAATTATCAACAGCCTTTCCATATATGTGGGGTTTACCAAGTATGTAAATACATAGTTGATTTACATATACATTTACCTATAAATTTATTTACCTATAAATAAGAGGAGACTAAAAAACTTCAATGTGTACATACGTAATCATATATCCCCTTGCTCTGTCAGCTTAAAGTGTTAAAAAGAAATGAAAAAGAAAAAGAAAAAACAATCCCAATAGCAACAAGCAAACTTAGTATAGATCTTGGTTTATAATACCATTCTCCAATAAAAGAAACCTGATTCTATGACTAGATTAGAAAATGTAAAAGATCAGCTAGGAGTATCTTGTAGTACCAAAAGGAAGAGAAGTGCTCACAAAAAGAAATAATGATGAGGCTTTGTTAAACACAGGCACAAACTGAAAGAGCTCTTAGTGTCAAAATCTAGGAAAATTTCAGCCAAAACAAATTGCTATTTAGTTATAACTCAAAGTATAGAATAACTAATATAAATTTTAAAAACAAACTGAGTGAGCAAATAAATGGGCAGGGATGACACAAATATTTCTTCTGGAAAAAAATTATAACTAATTTATGTTGATAATTCACCACCAAAGAGGTGGAGCATAACTTGCCACAGGTAAATGTGGGCTGCACATAGTAACTTTCTTCCAAACAGTGAAGTGTAGAAATGCTGCAACAAGATTATTTTTACATCATTCATGGCGAAGAAACCTGTCAAACACAATTTCAGCCAGGGAATCAAGGTTAACAACAATCATGAGTCATGCTGATAGTTTGTATTATTGATACGATGCAATGAAAATGGCACTTGAAGTCTGAAGTCTTTCTCCCAAAGAACATAGTCCCAGGGTAATCATCAGGAAAATCACCGAATTTGTATGGAGAGATACTCTACAAATTACCTGACCAGTACTCCTCAAAACTATCAAGGTCTTTAAAACAGGGAAAGTACGAGGAACTGTTACAGCCGAGAACAACCTAAGGAGAGAGATGATTAAATATAATGTGGGATCTTGGATATAATCTTAGAACTCAAAAGTATATATTGAAAAAAATCAGAAAATCTAAATAGATTATGGATTTTTTTAGTTAATAATGTATAAATACTGATTCATCAAATGTACCATACTAATTAATATAAAATGTCAATAATAAAGGAAATTTGGTCAATGTCCTGTCCATCATAGCCAGAATGTAGGTAGGTCCTAAGGAAACGTGAGTGAGATAAAGCACACAAGATAAGTGATGATCTTTAATGGGAGGACTGGGATTTGCACTCTCAGAGGAATGCAGCCAACACTGGCTGATTCTCCATATATTTACTGAGGAAGAAGGTGCCAGAGGGGAGGTAAGCATTTTCTATAGTTTTGCAGCTGCCACAATAGTGATCAGAGTGCAAAACGTGTTTAGAGAATATGTTGAACTCTTTTTTTTAATAAAAAAAATTGTATTTACTTAGAAGCATTCAGAATGTCAACAAAAGAGCTACAACTTTTTTTTTTTTTTGCAATTACAGAGTGGTATTCCGTTAACAGAACAACAATGATTTTGTATAAGCTGCATCAGAGACAACTGAAGATGAAAAAACTACCATCCCCATATATAACTAATTTGTGCCATGTGCTCACGAGTTATTGTCTATAGGACAAAGTGAGCACAGTGTTCTGTGTTCTCTCACTCTGGTACACTTTACCATCTCAAGATCCAACCACTCTACAACAAGTAAGTGAATATATGAAAGCTGTACTACCACTGCAATTTTCCCAAAATCTAAAACTGTTTTAAATATGAAGCTTCAAAAATTTAATATGAATTATCCATATTAAAAAATAGAAAGCTATTACTTATTTGCAGCCTAGCTTAAATGACAATAAAATCTAACTTGAAATATATCTGAAACATGATGTTTCAAAAATATTAGACAGTAAAACATTGGCAAAATCATATTGGTAAAGTTCAAAGAGAAGGAGAGCTAAAGGTTTATGAAACTATACCACACTAATATTAGTAAAAAAAAAAAAAAAGATGGAAGTAACTACTTTGATAGCAAAAAAGTATAAATTTCAGACCAATGACTATTACTAGAAATAAAAGCATTTCACAATGATAAAGGAGTAGATATATCAAGAAGACATGATAATATCTGTTTGCATATGTAATAATATAGCTTCAAAATATAGGAAGTCAAAACCAATTAAACTGCAAACAGAAATAAGTATAAACATAATACTGAGATTTTAATGCCTTACTCTTAATCATTGACGAACAAATGGACAACAAACCAACAAAGGTATATAGCAGAGTTGAGTGATACTAACTACCAACTAAATCTAATTGACATTTATAGAACTTTCTACTCAACAACAACTTAATAGAATTGCACGTAGGTTATTTACTAAGGTAGGCCATATATTGGTTCAAAAAAATAAGGCTGGATGAATTAAAATAATTCAACTTACATAAATTATATTCTCTGACCATAATGGTACTAAATGAAAAATGTATAATATAAACATATCTGCAAAAATGTCCAAATATTTGGATACTAAATGACATCTTTCCAAATAGCCCAAGGGATAGAGAAAAAATTATAAAGTATTTTGATCTAAATGAAAGTCAAAACAAAACATAATTAAATGTTTATAATGTCACTGGAGTGGTATTTGGGGGAGAATAGTGGAAAAAGCAGCTATATTAATATTTAAAAAAATTTTCCCAAGCTCATAATCTAAGCTTCACTAAAAGCACAGGAAAGGCAAATTTCTGTTAAAGTAAAAAAGAAGAAAATGATAATGTAAATGTTACAAATCTATGAAATGGAAAGAGAAAAACAACAAAACAAAGCTGATTCTTCAAGAATATTGATAAAATGAGTAAAATTCTTGAGACTTATAAGGAAATAGAAAAAGAGTGAAAGAGATCAAATTGTCAATATCAGAAAATAGAGAGGTAACATCACTGTATATATTTGTTTTTGTTGTAGGATACTTACACTCGCCAGAGAGAGAGAAAGTGAGAACTCACCCCCTGGTGGGATGGCCACACTACAATCCCTTGTCCTCCAGTCTCTTTTCAAGATTTTAGACATACACGCACATGTGCCCAGCGTGATTTTCAAGCTGCCAGTTCTAGGACTTGAACCATATAGCTGACAGTGTAGAATCCAGCTCCTGCTGTCCCCAGATTTGACAAATAGCTAAAGAGTAATAAACAGCTATTATAATTTAAAAAAAAAACCTTATGTTTATAAATCAGAAAAATTGAATAAAGGAAAAATTCTTTGAAAGATACAGCTAACCATGCTTTTCAAGAGCAAAAAGATAACCTAAATGATCTTATTTCTAGTAAAAATATTAAATTTGTAGTAAAGCATTTTTGTAAGGAAAATATCAGGCCTATGTAACTATGTTGGTGAATTCTACAACATATTTAAGGAAGAATTGATTCCAATTTTATGCAAACTCTTTCAGAAAGTTGAACATGACTGAATATTTCCAGCTCTTAGGAGGCAGAATTACTTTGACACTAAAATAAGAAAGAAAATTGTAGAGAAAGAAAAGAAAGAAGTGAGAGAGGGTGGGAAAAAAGGAAAGAGGGAGAGAAAAGTATGGAAAGAAAGGGGGAATGGCAAAAAAATTACAAATAAATATTCCTTAGAAATATAGATTCTGGGTCCAGTTAGTGGCATAGGATTAAAAGACAATACTCTCTAAAGCCACACATAGGAAGGTTCTTGATTCACATCCAGAGACCACCATGAGTATTCTGGGCATGTGTATGTCCATTATCTGAGCTAATAGTTGCTGGGAGTTGAAAATCAATCACTTTCACCAAATTCATAAACAAAAAACGAAAACTCATGAGTATTTAAAAAAGCACATTTGACCAAATCTAGTATCTATTCCAAAGAAATACTCTCAGAAAATTATGAACATAAAGAACATTAAAAAAAACTTCTTCATACTTAAAGGTGAAAGACTGACTAATTTCTTTTTAGGTCAAGAAAAAGAAAGGGATGTCACTTTTCATAACTTCTGTTCCACATTGAGTTGCATTAGAGGTTCTGGCTGGTGCAATCAAGGAAGCAAAGGAATAAAATAAATCCAGATTAAAAAGGAAAAATTAAAACTTTCTATTTGTAGAAAACATAATAAATACTCCAAAAATCTGATAAAATTAACAAAATGCTATTAGAATGAATATGTGTGTTTAATATGGATGGTATACAAAATATTATTATCCAAATTCCAATTTTGTCTTTGTATACTGGAATAAAAATTTGGAAATTGAAATTTTAAAATAATAATTTATTACATTATCCAAAAATGTAAAATACTTATAATTAAATCTGGCAAAAGATAGTCAAGATTTACACATTGAAAACTAGAAAATATTGTTGAACAATATTAAAGAACAGCTAAACAAGAGGAGGTATATGTTCATAAATAGGAAACTCAATATTTTTACAAAATCAGTTTTCCACAAGTTAATGTGTAGATTTGACACACTCCGAATAAAAGTCTGGCAAAATTATGGTAGTAATTGATAAGCTAAATCTAGAATTTATAGAAATGTAAAAATATTTCATAAAAAAACTAGAATAATTAAAGCAATTTTAAAAAGAAGAATAAAGACAGACGACTAAAACTACCTGAACTACCCAAACTTATAAATCTATAGTTGTCAAGATGGTGTGATATTTCTGAAGAAATAGATGGATTTAATAATCAAAATAGTCAGACTTAGACTCTTAAATATATAAAAAATTGTTATCAAAGGCACAGGGGCAATTCAGTAGAGTAAGCATTTGTGCTGGACAATTTTGATATTACATATAAAGAAATAGACTTTTATTTATCTCATATCACATATATAAATGAACTGAAATTTAATCAAAGAGTTAAATGTAAAATATTGTATCTGGGATTAGGTAAACATTTCTTAGATTTTATACCAAAAGTGCAATCTATAGGCTCAGCCCAGCAACCCTGTGTTTTTAAGAGAGCTGAATCCCATATGGAAAACCACTGTTCAAATCCCGACCCTTGTGGCTTGAAAAACATGCCAGGCACTCAAGTGTACCTTCCACAAATGCCAATAGGATGGAGAAAAAGAGAAGAAGGGATTGTAAAATGGCCATGCTCTACTGGGGGTAGGGGGTGCTGTCTCTACTCTGTATCTGTCTCTCTCTTTAGGGAATACACATACCCTCCAACATCAAGAAAAAGAACCAAGCATAAAAGAAAAATTGAAAAATTGGGCTTGATAAATATGGCAGATGATGTTAAGAGAACAGAAAGACAAGCTCCATCTTATTTTCGAAAAAAAAAAAAAACTTGCAAAATGTCTCTTTGTTAAAAAGCACAGAACTCTTAAGAATCGAAAATGTAAATAACCAAACAAATAACTAGGTAAAAATATGGGCAAATTATACAAACCCACCACAGAGGTATTAGATGACAAGTATGAGAATAAATGCAAAGCATAGTCAATAATTCCAAAAAATAGGTAAGTGGGATTACATCAGATTAAGAAGCTTCTGCATGGCAAAAGACACAGTAATTAGTGTGAATCAACAGCCCTCAGAATGGGAACATATTTTTGTAAACTATATGTCTAATAAGAGACTGATAACCAAAATACACAAGGAACTCAAGCAGCTGTCCTGAAAAAATATTTTTAACCCTATTAAAAGATAGGAGAATGAGTTGAAAAAAAAATAAAATCTCTAAGGAAAGACATATGAATAGCAAAAAGGTGTATACAAAAATGCCCATCATCCCTTATCATAAGGGAGATGCAGATCAAAACCACAATGAGATACCACCTAACCTCAGTGAGAATGACTAAGATTAAAAAAAAAAAAAGAAAATGATTAGTGTTGGCAAAAGTGTGGTGAAGGGGAACTCTCCTTCACTGCTGGTGGGCATGTAAATTGGCCCAGCCACTATGGAGAACAATTTGGAGATTCCTCAAAGACCTACAAATAGAACTACCATATGATCCAGCAATTCCACTGCTGGGTATCTCAAAGGACATAAGAACAGGGTGACTTGAAAAACATGCCAGGCACTCAAGTGTACCTTCCACAAATGCCAATAGGATGGAGAAAAAGAGAAGAAGGGATTGTAAAATGGCCATGCTCTACTGGGGGTAGGGGGTGCTGTCTCTACTCTGTATCTGTCTCTCTCTTTAGGGAATACACATACCCTCCAACATCAAGAAAAAGAACCAAGCATAAAAGAAAAATTGAAAAATTGGGCTTGATAAATATGGCAGATGATGTTAAGAGAACAGAAAGACAAGCTCCATCTTATTTTCGAAAAAAAAAAAAAAACTTGCAAAATGTCTCTTTGTTAAAAAGCACAGAACTCTTAAGAATCGAAAATGTAAATAACCAAACAAATAACTAGGTAAAAATATGGGCAAATTATACAAACCCACCACAGAGGTATTAGATGACAAGTATGAGAATAAATGCAAAGCATAGTCAATAATTCCAAAAAATAGGTAAGTGGGATTACATCAGATTAAGAAGCTTCTGCATGGCAAAAGACACAGTAATTAGTGTGAATCAACAGCCCTCAGAATGGGAACATATTTTTGTAAACTATATGTCTAATAAGAGACTGATAACCAAAATACACAAGGAACTCAAGCAGCTGTCCTGAAAAAATATTTTTAACCCTATTAAAAGATAGGAGAATGAGTTGAAAAAAAAATAAAATCTCTAAGGAAAGACATATGAATAGCAAAAAGGTGTATACAAAAATGCCCATCATCCCTTATCATAAGGGAGATGCAGATCAAAACCACAATGAGATACCACCTAACCTCAGTGAGAATGACTAAGATTAAAAAAAAAAAAAGAAAATGATTAGTGTTGGCAAAAGTGTGGTGAAGGGGAACTCTCCTTCACTGCTGGTGGGCATGTAAATTGGCCCAGCCACTATGGAGAACAATTTGGAGATTCCTCAAAGACCTACAAATAGAACTACCATATGATCCAGCAATTCCACTGCTGGGTATCTCAAAGGACATAAGAACAGAAGAATTCTTAATCAGAAAAGTGCTTGCATACCCATGTTTATTGTGGTATTATTCACAATTGCTAAGACATGGAACAAACCCAAATGTCCACAAACAGATGAGTGGATTGAAAAACTATGGCACATATACTCTATGGAATACTACTCAGCCATAAAAAAGCAACATTCCAAAAATTCCTCTGAAGGAAAATGATTAACCACATTGTGGTGTATTTTATACAATGAAATATTGTAAAAGTAAAATGAATAAACTAATTATATAGGCAATAAGAATAAATCTGAAAATTATTGTGCTTTATAAAATGAATCAGATGTTAAAGAGTACCTACTATGTGATTGTACATACACAAGATTTTTGAAAAGTAAAACTAATCTGTAGTAAAATAAACCAACAAAACACACTAATTCTTGCAGAGGGAACAGATATTTCCAGTGGGCTGAAAAGAAGCAACTATATAGGAACTTAAGGACATTTGGGGAAGTGAAATATCTTGATTGAGGTAATGGTTTTATATGTGTATAAAGATTTAAAAAAGTTATCAAATATACACTTTAATTATAGGAAACTTACATACCAATTTTAACAATACAGCTATTAAAAATAAAAAGTGAGTTATACTCAAATCATTTGAAAATCTAATATTATCTCTTACCCAAACTAGAAAATGATAGGTGAGAAATGTAGGAGAAGAAAAGCATATCTAAGTAAAATCTCAAAGAAAACATGATTATATTTAACTTAGGAAATAATTATATGATGATTCTTGTATGTCAGCTAATTCTCCAAGGTATAAAATATTATGCCACATGTGTTTTATAGGACTCTTATAAAAACGCTATTATTTTTATCATCCTTATTTTATATGTGAAGAAGCTGAAATACACGGAGTGAAGCAACTAGTTGTAGGTTAAGTAGTCAGTAAACAATATATGTAGTATACAGTAGTAGGATTTTAGAGTCCATCTATTTAACCACTGTAAAATATAACCTCTGTTATAGAAGTAAACTAAATCTTACAATCTGTTCAAACACATACACAAGCCAATTTGTGCATGATCCATGAACATAAGGATTTTCTAAATTTAGAAATCTATTAATGAAATTCCATATTTAGTGATCAAAGAGGAAAAAAAAAACTATATGATCATCTTAACAAATGCCAAAAAGGTATTTAATAATATTGAACTCTCCTTTATGAGGTATTAAAAAATAACTTTTAACAAACCTTTCCCTCAGGAAGAGGATCTACTAAACTATGCAATAACTATTATATTTAATAGAAAATGTTTGAAATCTCAGTTACAAATTTTAAAACAAAAAGAACCTTTACTCTCGGGAACCAGCAGTTAGTGTAATGGCTATGGCTATGTCGCTGGACTCCCACGTAGTCGACCGCAGTTCGTATCCCGGACCCGATGGCTTAAAACTCACGCCGGGTGCGTGTGCATGCGTGCCCAAGATCCCGAAAGGAGAATGGAGGAGAAGGGATTGCGGCGTGACCATCCTCCTTAGGGGGGTGATTTCTCGCTTTCTGTCTCTCTGTCTCTCTGTCTGTCTGGCGAGTGCACGCGCCCTATAGCAAAAACCTCTCAAAAAAAAAAATAGAGAAGTATCACTAAGATTATATATACAGAAAAATCCAAGACAATCAATAGACACAGTATTAGAATTAATAAGAGAGTTCATCAAGGCTGCTTATTTCTGAATCAATATATAAAAATCAATGCCATTTATATATGCTACCAATATGAAAATATAATCTTTATATTTTTAAAAATATAATATTTATATATATTTTTTTGAATAAGAGAATTTTCCTATAGGGCATGTGCACTCACCAGAAAATGAGAAATCACCTTCCGGGGGGAGGGGTGTGGGGAAAGGGTATGCTGCAATCCCTTCTCATCCATTCTTCTCTCAGGATTTTGGGCATGTACACACACACGTCCAGTGTGAGGTTTAAGCCACCAGGTCCGGGGCTCGAACCACAGTCAATTATGTGTAAGTCCACCATCTGCTGGTTCTCTAAGGTAATATTTAATCACATTAAAATATCAGAACTTTGTAAAAGTTTATTGAAGAAAACTTTAAGATTGAATTTCTCCCACAAGTGTATGTTAAAGAAGTTCTCCTCAAAACGTAACAGGATTATAAATTTTTATAAAATTCACAAAAGAGAACTAAGGTCTTCAAATATTTAAGACAATTTTGAAGAATAAGGCTCATGCCAGATAGCAACACTTAAAATAACATACTGAATTTTATCAAAAATCTTCTAGGCTCAATTAAGTATACAGATGTACACATAATTTTGTGCATTGCCTTTAAAAAAAACAACATTTTTTTCTATAGGGCATGAACACTCAGAGAGAGACAGAGGCAATGAGAGGGAAAGTGAGAAATCACCCCCCAGTGTGGATGGCCACACCACTATCCCTTCTCCTCCATTCTCCTTTTGGGATCTTGGGCATGCACGCACATGTGACTGGAGTGAGTTTCAAGCTACTAGGTCCAGGACTCAAACACAGTCAGCCACGTGGGAGTCTGATGACATAACCACTATGCCATCTGCTGGTCCCTTGTGCATAATCTTAAAGAAAATATAAGCAAAATAAATAGGTTGGGATCAGTAAATGACGTGATGGTTGTGTCGCTGGACTCCAAGTAATCAACCATGGATTGGATTCTGGACCCAGCAGCTTAGACCTCTGACACGTGTAAGTGCATGCCCAAGATCCTGAGAGAATAGAGAAGAAGGGATTGTGGCGTGCTATTTTTCCAGAGGATGACTTCTTGTTTTCTGTCTCTCTCAAGCAAGTGTACAAGTCCTCTTACAAAAATCTTTCTTAGACGAATAAGGAAATAAATAGGTTAAGGTATTAACTAGTGAATCAGACATTGGCATAGCAGTAATGCAACACTCTGCAAAACTGGACCCATCAGGGAAGCTCCCATGTTAAGTCCCAAAGTCTCCCTGGGCCCACAGATACACATACATGTGCCATGATCTGAGCTGGCTTAGGCTAACAGTTGATTGAAACGTGAAGAACCTGTTGGGGGTGTCTGTCTGTATCTCTCTCACTGAAGAAATAAATTAACTTTCAAGAGGTATTAACTGGATTATTTCCCCACTCAATATCTAAATCATTTTTCAAGACCTATTTCTTTTTTCATGCATCATAGAGGTGCACGTGCACATGTAAGAGAAGCACACTTACTTGGATCTCATCACTCTGCAATCCCTTCCTCCAGCCCTTCAGATCATTAGTATCTTGAACAGATGTGTGTGCACCTGGCACATTTCAGGTTGACCAGGACAAGGATCCAAAGCCACAGCAAGTCATGTGGCTTCCAGATCTGCAGTGTGGTATGTTACAACTGTTCTATTGAGGCTGAGCCTGTATTGGAATCTTCTAAGTCACATTTCCATTCAGAGTCACCACTAATATCCATATTTTTTCCTAAAATATCATTCTGTGTATCATCAAGACTGCTAGTAATTTTTGTCTCCTTAAATAATGTTTCACTATCATCTCCTGAATTTCTACTCAAGTCACTGATAACCGTTCTCTAAATTTTAATGATGGTACTTTGTTGGTCTAACTGTAAGGTATCAGTTACACATTTTTGGACAACTATGAGGGCTCATGTTATTTCTTCAAATGATTCTTAATGAATGAATTTACCAAGAGTTTGAGAAATAGTGATTATTCTATCATACCACCAATAATAATAATAAAGTCAGTGCATAAGAAGCACATTCACTGTCACAACTGTCCTCTGGCATAGAGTGATTGAAGATGCCAACAATTATAAGATCTGAAATATGGAAAAAAATGTGCAATATGAATTAGAATAATGGGAAGTAACATGATTAGATATTAGTTCAATAAATACTAAGTCCTACCTGAAAATAAAAAGTTAAAAAAATTCCTCTAAAATCTAATTAGATGCTGAATTGTATTATCATTATTAATTAGTGGATATGGACCATTATAAAATGGATATGGGCCATTCAATAAATAAGAAGTGGGGACCAGCATTTGGCATAATTGGCTATGTCACTGGACTCCCATGTAGTCAACTGCAGTTCAAGACCCGGATAAGGTGGCTTAAACACATACAAGGTATGTGTGCATGCATGCCCAAGATACCAAGAGAATAGAAGAGAAGGGATTGCAACATGGCCATTGCCCCTGGGAGGTGATTTCCCCTTTTTCTTTCTCTCTGTCTCTTTCTGTCGTTCGGTGAGCGCATGCACCCTATAGCAAAAACCTCTCCAAAATAAATAAATAAGTAAATAAGAAGTGTGTTTATTTGTAGTTATTGCATCATACTTTAAAATTATGTAAATTAAATTTAAAAACCTAGAAACAACGAAAGTGTCCATCAGTTGTATGATGGATAAGTAAATTATAGGACTTTTTTTTTTTTTTTATTTGTCAAGGGTGCATGCAAATACCAGAGAGGGAGAAAGAAAAAGATATTCCAACATGGACTTGTCCCATTGCAATCCCTTTTTCTGTCTTTTCCCACCCCAGTAGGATCCTGTGGCTAGAGACGTTTTCAAGGCACCAGGTCCAGGACTGAACCCTGGTCAGCCACATGGGATCTTTCCCTCTCTGCACAGCACTTAACTATTGTGCTACAGGGTTAGTCCATTGTTGGACATTTTTAAATGGGATAATGTACAGGCACAAACATTAAACTTTGGTTATATTTATCAACATAGATTTTTTAAAAAAAAGCACAAGAGATAAATGATGTAAGTTAAAACAACATAATATGAAATTAAAAATGAAAGAAATAAAGTTATATATTAATCTGGTTAAGTCTCATAAATGTAACATTGAGAGAATAAAGTATGTTGAAGATTCTGATAAATTATAATACCATAATTATAATATTCAAAGACCCAAAACAGTGTGTTAGATTGCACAAAATAGCCAAAACTATAAATAATGATAAAGAAAATTGGACCACTGGAAAAAGAAACAAGGGAGCGGGACATGACAGGAAGAAAGTAGAAAGAGAGAGAAAAACAACTTGTACTATGAAGGGAAGAACTTGTGAAGGTCCTTTAAAGGAGATGGATTGATTCTATATAACTAGAAAGATAAGAAGAAATATCTGTCTACCAATGTAACTAAATATTTGACTCTTCAGTACAAACCTTTTGAAAGATCTCTGTACCACTGGGTGTTGATTTTGAGGAATATATGAACAATATTTGGATGAAAAACACCATGTCAGTGTATTTGTTATGGCATTTTGTTTTTTTATAATAGTTGAATAATTTTATTTCATGCCCCACATTGAAGAGATAATTATTCTGGGTGTTGTGATTTAATCTTGGTGTAACAGAATCTTGTCCAGCCATTTATCTCAATAATACCCCAAATTCTGCCTTGTCTTAAGTTGAGTAGTCCCTTTCATCCTCATTATTGTGTTTATATGCCCATCTAACAAAGAAGTAGATCCTAAAGATTTTGGTCATTCATCCTTGAAGGTTGAATTAATATCAGTTCCTTTAAAGAACAGAGAGCAGGGAGAATTTCAGTCAGAGAAGCCTGTTTAGCTCTTTAAAGACTTTCTTGGGTTGAAGTGAAACTTCCTAGGACTCAATTAAACACCTGCCTTAAAATAATGTAATACAGTCATGCACTGCATAATGACATTTCAATCAATGACAGACCACATATACAACAGTGGTCCCCTAAGATTACAGAGGAGCTGAATGATTTCTGTCCCTTGGTGACATCTTAGCCATATTGACATTGCGACACTCCACATTCCTCGTGTGCTGTTGCAATGCTATTATAAACAGCCCTACTACGCTGCCAGTCATAGTAAAGTATAGCACATACAATTATATACACATATAATACTTGATAATAACAAATGACTATGACACTAATTTATGTGCTTATGATACTGTACTTTTATTGTTATTTTAGAGTGCATTCCTTCTACTTACAAAGAAAATTCTGTAAACAGTCTGCCATGTCACGCAGGCAGCAGCCTCACGCATCTCGTGTTTACTGAGTCTGTGGATTGCATCAGTGTACAAAATCCACTAGTATAATCCATATAGCCTAGGTGTGTAGTAGGCTACACCATCTATGTGTGTGTACATGCACTTTATAATGTTTGCACAACAACAAAATTGCCTAATGACGCATTTCACAGAACATTTCCCCATCATTAAGAGGTGCAGGTTGGTATTGTTTTCTGATTCCTTTGTCTTTTAGAATAATCTGAAGCACACGTGAGCCAACTAATATGTAAGACAAAGAGCATGTTATAATCAATTTTACAGCTCTAGTAAGTGCTAAAGTAAACTGCTTTGTGGATTATAATATACTTTTACTTCTACTAGTCTACCTGATCCACACAACAATGCAGTGATGTAAGAGAGACTGGCGTTGCTGCTCTTGTTAAATATGAGAAAAATGAGCTCTTGAAAATTACTATTTTTTGATTGATAGGAGAGTGTATTGCCAGAATCCCTATAAAAGTAGGAGATTTTGCAAATGAGGATATTAGTTAAGGAAAAACATGTTTCTTTTTTTATTTTTCTATTTTATTTCGGCTTTGTACGGCATGTATCTAGGATCCCAAATAGAAGCTGAGTGTTAAGTCTAAGGAAGCAGCAAATACGAGCTTTACCAACAGTCAAATAACTGTAACTACTTTCCTCTGAAAGACTGTCTCCTATTAATTGCTATTTCTGATCACTTTATGATTTATATACTTGATAGCTCTTTCTTTAATAGGCCTTTGGATTTTTCTTTTTTTCTTTTTTTGGATAACTCAGGATATCTGAGATTAATAAGAGCATTCATCAAACCTAAAAGATGCTTGGAGTGAATGGAGGAAAAGTTGGATAAAAGGATTCTTGATTGCAGTAGGTTATATTGGTGGCAGTAATTAGGGATGTTAAGATTATGTCCGGATAATGGTTTCTCACCACGCAGATGCCTGATAACCTCCAGAAGGGATGCCAGTCAGAAAAGTCTGTGTGACAGTATGTAGGAACAGATGAGAACTAGGCAAAAGAAATGGGATAAAGACCTGCCCAGTGTCCCTCAACCCACTGGAGTAAACATACAAATTCTGGTATCGTCTATCGTTTATGTCAAAGCGGTTCAGAAAATTGTCCAGTTCCCATCCCAGTTCTCATGCAGTTTATATGATATGGGTGTGGGGGGTGGGGTGGAAAGAGAAACATGTCTAACTAGTTCCTCTTCTATTGTTGCTTCAGGAGTTTGTCAGTGAACTGAAGCCACTGAGCATGGGTTGGCATCCGCTGTGACTACTAAATAAGATAGAACCGCCTTATGTGATGGTATCTGCAGGTGCCAGAGAGCACTAGAAATAAACTCCCACAGGACTTCTTCCTCCATTCTGCAGAGGGATGTACTTACAAGGGGCTGAGTCTAAGTCCAAACCTTGGTTCAAGCTTTACACCAAAGTGATTGTTTTGGCTGAGCTAGTTTTCTGTCGTCAGGCTCACTGCCTCTGTAATCCAATGTCAGTCCCTCCTGCTCCTCTCCTGAGGTTGCACCTCAGCTGTCCCTTCTCCTACAGCTGTCTCTGGATTGAATCTGTACTCCCTGTTTTTTCTGTTTCATTTGTTTTCCTGGCCAGGCTGCTGTAACCAGTTTATTAAGAAGCTTCAATTCAGTGGAGAGTAAATACAAAATGTTATTTTTCTCCTGTCGCTAACTTCAACTATGTTCTGTCCAATGCCCTGTCACTTACTAACACCTCAGGCAGATCTCACAGCTTTTTGTTTAAACTTTTGATCACATTCAAATATTAAAAGTTTAGTTCCAAACTCTGATATGATTTAAAATTCATCTCTTTTCCTTCTCCCAGAGGCAGTCAGGTTGTGCTTCAAGGGAACTGGAACAGAAGCAAGGATTAGTGTCTGTGCTTATATTCTTCCTCCCACCCTAGGTGTCCTCTGTGGAGGTGGAACATGGTCATAGCTTGAGAAACCCCACTGCCTTCCTTTCAAGAGTTGGATGCCAGAAGGGAGAATTGGGCAAGTAGATTGTTTTTTTTTTTTTTCAGGTGCTTTTTAATCCTCTCAGAACAGAGGAGAACCTTCCCTCTTCTTGCTTTAGCCAGAACCACTACAGTCTTTGTATACATGTGTGTGGTCTCCATGTGTTTTAAGAGTTGTGCTCAGTTTCATCCTTGTCCCTTTTCTCACCAAGGACACCCCTCTGAGAGCTCAGTCCTGACTTCTTTTATTCTCACTAGTATCTGTTCTCCCATCACCTGGTCTCCTCTTTTATCTTCTGTGTTTCTTCACATGAAACCCTGGAGACTTATTCTGTATCTTCAGTGCATTCAGAGAAAACAGTGCTATGATAGTCACAATGCTATTGAAATTGCTCTTGTAAATTATTGCCCTCAGAAATCTGCAGACAAGAATCCAGAATCTCTATATTTACCTAAACCACCAACCTCTGTGTTAGAAGTCAGGAAATCCCTCACCATACTCTTCCCTAACATGTTTTTGGCCATGGACTCCATGACTCAGAAGTCCACCTTTCAATATGACAATTGTCTCTACAATTAATATACAAGAGGCTCTCCTCGCTCTGCATTTTCCATAAAGCATGGAGAGAGTAACCTCTCACCACAAACACTGAACTTCTAGCCACTCTTATTCTGTCAACTGTTCATCCTCTATAGCCTTCTAATGTCCCCAGGAGATAGAGGCTTGCTGAGTGAGTAAATGGTAGTAGAAATCACTCTGCCACTTCTTAATAAGCTCTGAAGAGCGCCTGACCCAAGTTTTTTGTTGTAGCTCCTGAGCAACTAGACTCAGATAAATCACATCAGCTTATCCCCAGTTTAGGGCCTAGTTGCTAATTATGAGATAATAGTAGAGATTTCAAATCATTACCCTTATATCTACTTCATAAAATCAAGACTGGTTGTCTGTTCTAAGATTTCCTTAGATGAAATAAATTTAGGGAAAGTCAAAAATTCAGACTCCCAAGAAGAACGTCCATAATTCCTTAAAATCCAGAGATAGTTGTGCTGGACTTTCTCAACTGTGAGTTGAAGACTAGACAGCTTGAGTTTGTTCATTTCTTGATGTAAGAGCTAAGGAGCTAAGGGTAAATAGGCCAAAATAGCAATAATTTATTTTCTCGTTGCATATAAATTATAATTGTCTAAATTCTTCCACAAGCTTCCTAAATTTTTGTTTTATAACTTGACTTTCTAGAAAAGAGGATCTTTCCAGCCCTGAGCATTTATACTTTTTATGATTCTTGTACAGACACAGTTTGCACAATTGTTTTGTACTTTTAATATTCTAAATTTCAAATTTTATGTTATATTAAAAAGTTCAACTTTCTTTAAGCAATAAATATTTGTATTGATATACCATGGAGCATATTTTACTTTATATATGTATGCATTACATTAATGAAACTATTTAAAGTATAATATGCCAACACTTTATTTTTTAAATGAATTTAATTATTATTAATTTAATATAAGATTATATTTTTGAAAGCAGGAAAAGAATTATTTGGTCTTTCTCACGATATATATATACATATATATATTTACAAATATGTATTGTATGTGAATATTATTATATATGTATATATATCCCCTTTCTATTATTTTTTAAATCCAATTAACAAGAGGAGTTTACTAATATAATAGAATTAGTATTTGATTTATAAATAATCAGCTGGCATAAACTTCCTAAGTAAAACACCCGTTTCATATAGGATGAACAACTTTTCTAATATTTTAAACAGGTTTTTCCAGTATCAAAACATTTGCTCTCAGCTCTAAACTCACCTTTCTGTATGGTTGGAATTTCTTTAAGCATGTCTCTTCCACCACAGCACAATATTAACCTTTCTCAACAGAGGGTGCTAAAAAGACATTGCAAGAGGAAGGAGATTCTGCTACTGTTTTTTGCAGCCTAATGGTTAGTCAACAGTGTGATGTGAGACTACCCTATGGTCCTCTGAGAAAATCTGCACTCAGAATGTACAGATTCTGGGAACCAGCAGTTAGCGTAATGGCTATGTCGCTGGACTCCCACGCAGTCAACTGTGGTTTGCGTCCCGGACCCGGTGTCTTAAAACTCACGCCGGGCGCGTGTGCGTGCGTGCCCAAGATCCGGAGAGGAGAATGGAGGAGAAGGGATTGAGGCATGACCATCCCTCCTGGGGAGTGATTTCTCCCTTTCTGTCTCTCTGTCTCTCTCTGTCTGGGGAGGGCATGCACCCTATAGCGAAAAAACCTCTCCAAAAAAAAAGAATGTGCAGGTTCTCAGTGACCTTGTAGCTCCAACTTAGATCAGTCATTACATTCCCACAGACTTACCTCAATTTGAGGTCCTCAACCCTTGATAGAGGGCTTACACACCCCCCACCCAGAGGAAAAAAAAAAAAAACAGCACTGAGAATCTGAAGAAGGAGTCATAAGTAAGTACACAGAGCAAGATTGGCAAAGAATTAAGAGAGAACTAGAAATGGAATTAGGTTCTGAGAGTTATAGCTAAGGAGTGAGTGGAGATGGTTTAGGCAACTAAGTCCTGCTTAAAAGATATCTATTGAACAATATTTTGAGCAAAGGATCATATTAATTAAGTCAGGGATTCTGGGACCAGCAGGAGGAGTAATGGTTATGTCACTGGACTCCCAGGTAGTAGACTGTGATTCGATCCCCAGACCTGGTGGCTTAAAACTTACACCAGGTGCCTGCGCATGCATACACGAAATCCTGAGAGGAGAATGGAGCAGAAGGGTTTGCGGTGTGGCCATCCCTCCTGGGGACTGATTTCTCACTTTTTGTTTCTCTGTCTCTGGTAAGTGTACGTGCCCTATACAAAAATCTCTCATGAAGAAACAAAAATAAGCAATTCAAAGTTAACAAGAAAATAGACCAGGCAATCTCTTGAAATAATGTGTAGCCTTAAGATGTATAGTTCTATTTTGTATCTATAATCATTAAACTGAGACTGATAGAAAGTAACTTCTTAAATAGCATTTAAAATAAAATTTTATAAGAATTAATCTCAATATAATTAATTTGAATATTATAGTACAAAATGAAAGTACCATAATAAGTTGACAGAAAATAACATTTGTTTTTCCACATGTAGTTTCAATGTCCTCAGCTGTATGAGGGCCTTTGTGAGCCAGGGGTCTGCCCACCAAGAGGCATAAGTAGTCTTGAGAGAGATATGGGTTATAACAATCATACAATGACTTGTTCAAACAATAAAAATGAAAGGCATTCAGAAGAAATGTTCACATATTGAAATGTTCACTTTCTAAGCTAAATAATGCGATTGAATGTATAAAAAATGCAAATAAATAGAAAAAATTTTAAAAAGGAATTATTATTGATGATTAAAATTTTAAAAAGTCATCACTGAAGGGAGAGGAATTGCGTTAGATCCAAGAATTGATGCCTAATTAGACATTCTGTGTGGGATTGTCAGGCATCATATAGTCTGTAGAAGAAATTATGGAAAATCAGATTAAAAATGCATAATAGATGCACACTATGGAAGAGATGTTTCATACTGTTAAGGAAAATTCAATTTGTCATCATAGCTGACTTCAGAAGCATGACAATACATGACTATTAAGTGTTTCTATGTTTTCCACAATTTCTTCCTCCTTTATTAGTTTTCTCGTTCTTATCCCTAGAGAGTACCTTTGCTACAAAGGATTCCATAGCTCCAACAAAGCCCTCAATGTTTATGAGTCTCTTGAGTTTACTTGTACATTGGCATCATTCCCTTGTTTTACAAGCAAGAGTTGTGGTGAAAGGTTGGCAGCTGTCGCATAGGCCATGAGCTGAGTCCCTGGGCTTATGTCTCCAGATTGCGTTTATATTGCCTCACCCTGAAACATCTCTCACCCTTCACTTGTCTAAGTGTGAGTTCCCTTGGCCTTTGATTCCACTTTTCTTCACTAGAGACTCATGGCAGTGGATTTGGCTGACTGTTTAGCACTTTGCCCTTATCTATTAATCTTGCCCTGGAAAGCAAGACTTGCCTCTTGACCTCAAATGCAAGTCTTTCAGGGTGAGCCTGCCTCTTCCCTATGCAGAGGATATCTCTTTACTTGACATGCCCATAAAGAAATCAATGTGACCTGCAGAATTGCTGAGGCTGGGAGATGGAAAGGGTCTTCATTAGGCCAATCCAATCTCTAATCAGATCTTTTCCAACTGGCAGTAGGTGATGTGGAATTATTACTGGTCTGCTGATAGAGGAGTCTGAAAGGAATCCTGAGGAAAGCAGAAGTGTTTCTCCTTCCTTATCACCAAGACAAGCCTCGTACCTATTACTTCCTACCTATTACCTAGACTCTCCCTTCTACCTATTTCCAAGCCCCCTGCTCTCTCCTCAGCTCAGGCATCTTCTCCTAAAAGTGCCATTGCCCTTGAGAAATCCTTTTTCTAAATCCTACAGAACCGTTATGTTCTTTGTAGAAGTCCTTTTAAAATTTCTTTCTGAACATACCCTTAATAAAGTGAGGCTATTACACAAAGCTTCAAGTTCTTCTTTAATATATTATATATAAATAATCATTTTTCTCCGGTTGTCTAACTGATAATGGTATACGGCTTTCAAGGGCAGTGGAAAGTCAAGTCTCAGACCTGGCAGTTTGAAAAACATGCTGAGTGTTTATGTGTGTGCCCCAGATCTTTACAGGATGGAGAAATAAAGAAGGGCTTGCAGCCTGATCAGTCCCCAAGGGGAGAGCTTTCTCCCTATCCCCATCCCTAACACCTGTGTGTCTCCCTCTGGTGAACACATTGACCCTCTGGCAATTTTTTTTTTTTTTGAAATGCATTTGTGGAAATGTAAGCAGTATTACCTGTTTATGGCCATAAGTAAGAGAAAGCAGCTAATATAAGTGAAAGGATGCTTCCTACAAATTTGAATGTGTTTTCATTTGTTTGCTTTTGGCTTGAATTACATGTATATA
The DNA here is from genome assembly GCF_000334495.1 of Tupaia belangeri chinensis. Classification (NCBI taxonomy): domain Eukaryota; kingdom Metazoa; phylum Chordata; class Mammalia; order Scandentia; family Tupaiidae; genus Tupaia; species Tupaia belangeri. The sequence goes on from NW_006160212.1 coordinate 864,800, forward strand.
GTCTATGAGATGCATGATCTATAGATGAAGTTCTTTGGGGGAGCAGGATGAGCATATGCTCTTTGCATTTTTCAATGATGTCACAAGTCTATTTACCTGAAAATATTAGTATAGCCCCCCATAGACCCTTTCTCCTAACATACATATGATATTCTTTCCACTTATTTACCAGTGATATTTAATCAGTCCAAACGACAATATCAGAAAGCTGACCTGCATGAGAAAAATTTAACATTCACTTTTGCATTTAGTTAGCCTCTACATTTAAGTTTAATCTGAGATAAGGATACAGAGCTCTCTCTTTCACGGAACGAATGGTAATTCCCCTCTATCTCAGTCACTAGCACAATGAGTCATAGGATAATTGAATCTATTTATAAAGTGGCAAATTTTATTTAATTTATAATTATGATTTGATTTAAAATTTTTGATGTAAATTAATGAGCACCACTTTTGAGAGGGCATTAACTGTTTACTGAAGACTTTTCTAAATGCTCTGTTAGCTCACAGGCATTGACTTAAAACCAAGCAAAATTGTTATGGTTATAAACAGAGCCCCGCCCACCTTTACTACCTGTCTAAACTTCCTTCCATTCCAGTGTTTCTTCCCTGGGGTCCATCATCTCTCTTGAAGCCTCTGCTACCTCATTTCTAGATATGATCAATGTAGGCAATGTTACTCCTCACAAAATCATCTCCTCTTTCATTCAAAAGGCTTGCTCTAACTCCAGCAGGTGATAATTCTTAAATAATCTGAGAATTGGTGAGAAAGGTGTAAAGATCTAATCTTTTTTATTTTTTCTTTTTTCATAGGATTAGGGTTAGGGTTAGGTTTAGGATTGAGATTAGGGTGAGGTTTAAGGTTTGGCTAATTTTTAGAGCGCAGGTTAGGAATAGCATTAAGGTTTTCGTTAAGGTTTGGGCTAGGTTATGGATTACAGGTAGGGTTAGGTTTAGGGTTAGGTTAGTGTTTAGTGTTAGGTTTAGAGTTAGGCTTAGATTAAGGGTTACGGTTAGCATTAGGGTAAGGTTAAGTTTAGAGATAAGATTTACTGTCTTAGGTAGTGTTATATTTGGGTTAGGTTAGATTTGTGGTTAGTTTTAGGGATGGGTTTTGCTTAGGGTTAGGGTTAGGATAAAATTTAGGGTTAAGTTTAGGGTTAGGGTTGGAAATGGGGTTAGTTTTAGAGTTAGGGATCTAGTTAATTTATGGTATAGGGATCAGGATAGGACTAGGGTTGGTGTTTCCATTAGATTTAGGGTCAAGGTTTGGATAGGGTTAAGGATTAGGCAAGGGTTAGGGTTAGAATTGAGGTTAGATTTAGGATTAGGTTTAGGGTAGAGGCTAGGTTTAGTTTTAGGATTAGGTTAGGGTTTAGAGTTTGGGTTAGGGTTAGGATTAACATTTTCATTAAGGTTTGGGTTAGGTTAGGGTTTAGAGTTAGGGTTATGTTAGGGTTTTGGTTTAGGGTTAGGGTAAGGTGAGGTTTAGAGTTAGGGTTCAGGGTTAGGTTTATGGTTAAGTTAGGGTTTAGAATTACTGTTAGGCTTAGGTTAGTTTTAGGTTAAATGTTTTGGTTAGGGTTATGGTTAGGGTTCTGGTTGTGATTAGGTTAGGGTTTAGGGCGAGGTTTAGGATTAAGGATTTCAATGGGATTAGGGTTAGGGTTAGGGTTGAAATTAGGGTGAGGTTTAGGGTTTGGCTAGTGTTTAGAGCACCGGGTTAGGATTAGGGTTAAGGTTTCCTTAAGGTTTGGACTAGGTTATAGATTAGGGGTAGGGTTAGGGTTAGGTTAGTTTTAGGGTTAGGTTAGTCTTGAGTGTTAGGTTTAGAGTTAGGCTTAGATTAAGGGTTAAATTTAGGGTTAGGGTAAGGTTAAGTTTAGAGATAAGGTTTACTGTTTTGGGTAGTGTTAGGTTTGGGTTAGGTTAGATTTGTAGATAGTTTTAGGTATAGGGTTTTGTTTAGAGTTTGGGTTAGGTTAAAATTTAGGGTTAGGGTTAGGTTTAGGGCTGGAAGTGGGGTTAGATTTAGCCTTAGGTTTCTAGTTAATTTATGGTATAGGGCTCCGGATAGGATTGGAGTTAGTGTTTTCATTAGGTTTAGGGTCAAGATTAGGATAGGATTAAGGGTTAGGCAAAGGTTAGGGTTAGGCCTGAGTTTAGAGTTGGGGTTAGGTTTAGGGTTGAGATTAGTTTCAGGGTTAGGTTAGAGTTTAGAACTCGGGTTAGGTTTAGGATTAACTTTTTTTAAAAAATTTATTTATTTATTTATTTATATATTCATTTATTTTTTAATAGACATTCAAAGACATTGTTTAGCCTATGAAGTGAACATTTCAATATGTGAACAATTCTCCCCAGTCCAGTTGATCAAAATATCTTCAACAGATTACACCACACCTCCCTGTCCTGTCAATGCTCTGCCTCTGTATCCCTCCTCCAAATGTCCTTCCCTAGGCCCCACTCCTCCACACACACCACATCTGACATTCACACCCATCTCTTGTGTTTGTATATCTTTTAGTCAATCAGTTTTGGTCATAGAGTGCAGACACTCGGTATATATTAAGTGGGGACATACAATGTCTCTACTTCATAGCCTGGCTTGCTTCACTCAGTAGTAAAACTTCCATATTCTTCCACTTTCTGTCAAAAGCCAGGGTTTTGTTGCTTTTTATGGCTGAATAGTATCTTTGGGCATATTCTTTCCTTTGTCCTTGGAACTCCTACTCTAAGGATAAGCACTGATTCAGTTTATAATCAAAAGGTAAAACTATGTCTCAGTGTTCATGTAATACAGCAAAGAATCCTAAAGAAGTCTCACATGGATATTTGCTACTCCTTGAAATCTTCAATTGCCTCATGGACATGCACTTGGATGATGCTTTTCTTCAATGATGACATTCCTACCAGACACCCTCCAACATACATGGGATCTTCAAAAAGTTAATAGAATATGTTTATTGTGGAAAACCTATGTATGAAATTCAAGGTTTTTTTGCACCTAAGTAAACTCACACTTTAATTACATGTTTGAAACATTTTAAAGTTTCCTCTTACTAACATTTCTAAAATAAGCTCAAATGTCAACACCTTTTTATTAGTATTCCTCTTCTTTTCCTGGGATCACAGAAGGTATCTCCTCTTTTTTTCCAGAGTACTTTCTTTTATGCACTCTTTTTTTATGGACTCAAATCACAATTATAGAAGTATATAAACTCCTTAGATTTTAAATTTCCAGAAAGTGGTAATATTTCTTTTCATTCTAATATTAGATAGTGGTCTATTTATAGTTAGAAACTGATTAAATTTTAGTTGAAATTCAGAGATATTTTAATTTTATTTGAGGAAAGTCAATACTTATTTGATAAAATATTAGTAATATCATTTTGTAAATTGCAAGTAAGGAAAATATTTTCGAGCTAGTTATATTTCACATACTGTACTCAAAAAAGTTCTATTTTTGATAACTTTTTGCTCTTCTTAGATTTGAGGCATGTTCCATTTTTTGTGTTTATGAAACTTTTCTTCGTGTGGAAACCTAGCAAGAACAAAACAAAAGCAATATTTTGAGGAATTAAATAAAGGAATTAATATTTGTAATATGTGCAAATGGCTTAGGACAGTGCTTGAGAGAGTAAGCACTTCATAAGTGTTTACAAAATTACTAAAATAATTGGTTCCAAATTTCAAAATAATATTATTATTTAACCACTTTTATGATTTAATAACCAATCCTACAGTTATTATTAAAGATAGTAAGTGGGGTGACTATTCCATAGGGATGAGCTAAGATCTGGGACAGTTTAAGTATAGTAAAGAGCTATAGAAGTTTAACTTGAAGATAGTAATGGAACCATATTGGCTGGACCCAAAATTTACATTAAAAGCTTTTAAGAATCTGTGAAAATAGGCTAGAACCAGATTTGGAAGAACTTAGAATTGACTTCAGTACTAGAGAGTTTGATTATATGAAGTAGAATCTGTGTCCACAAGATGGATATACCAAATGAATAGGGTATAGCATGCCATAAAATTGTCTATATGACTACGTGACCACAAAACAGGCTTCTGAATTCACACTCAAATTTTTTTAATGGATTAATGGAATTACTATAATGGAAGATATAAGGAGAATTTGCTTGGCTTTTTCCTCTCAAACATAGTTAAGGAAATAAGTTTCAAAAAGCTTGATGAGTTTAAATATCACAGTACTGCCAAGTGACAGAGCAGAGACCATAACTTATGTTTTCTGTTCTACAGTCAAGTACAATACTCCTTAATCTTGATCATGTGATGGAAGCTATTAAAGCCAGTGATGGTTTAATAAGCCTATCCCTCACTGTACATATAACTTCTGAACTCTTTCTCAGGGAGGACTATGATGATTAAGAATAGCTTAGCAAAATAAATCATAATATGACAATGAAAACAATGTAGTTATTTTTATATCTATGTTCAAACATCATATTAGTCATCAGGATAAGAGAAGGGGAAAAAAAGACTCTCAGGAATGCTAGTTTGGATAATCAAACTGACCTGATTCAACACTCATTACACGAAGACACATGTATTTACCACCACCAAGTTTACCTCTTGTCTTCTAGACACTCACAATGGTGATTATATGGTGCTTCTGCTCCAGAAAGAGTAATCTTACAACCAGGGAAATAATTTCATTCTCAAAATCAAAGATACATAATCTGAAAAAAAGATAAGGTTCATTTCTTACCTTCATAAAATCTCATTTTTACTCTCTATTTCTTCTCATTTCTGTTTACAGTGTCAGTTCTTATCACAATCATCACTGACAAATGACTTTACACTTAAGATGTTGCACAAAATCTAGCTTATGGCTTTGTTTTCAAGACTGCTTATGATCATTTCCTAAGGTGCAGAGGAACAACTGTATATGGATAGAAACCAACCAACAACTGACTGGTCTCAATTTTATAAAAACTGTTAAGCAGAACACTTTTTTCTTAAGGTAACTTTATTTTGATACCAGAAAATTAATTTTTGAAAAATAAAAGCTAGACATTTAGATTGGCTACAGTTACTATTGATTTTTTGAGAGAGTTATTTTTGCTAAAGGGCATGTGCACTCCCTAGAGAGACAGAGAGAGACAGAGAGACAGAAAGTGAGAAATCATCCTCTCCCCCCCCCAGGGTGGATGGCCATTTTGAATCCCATCTCTTCCATTCTCCTTTTGGGATTTTGGACACACACAGTCCCAGTTGACTACGTGGGAGTCCAGTCACATAATCATCACACCATCTGCTGGTCCCTAGATTGGCTACAGGTTTTTTTTTTTTTTCGTTTTTTTTTGTTCGTTT
>NW_006160212.1:870157-872821 GCF_000334495.1 Tupaia belangeri chinensis
TTTGGAGAGGTTTTTGCTATAGGGTGTGGGCGCTCGCCAGAAAGACAGAGAGAAACAACCGAAAAATCACCCCCCAGGTAGGATGGCCACACCGCAATCCCTTCTCTTCCATTCTTCTCTCGGGATCTTGGGCACACACGCACACACACCCAATGTGAGTTTAAGCCACCGGGTCTGAGACTCGAACTGCTGTTGACTACATGGGAGTCCAGAGACATAGCCATTACGCTAACTGCTGGTCCCAGATTGGCTACAGTTTTAAAAGAAAAAAAAGTTTAAAATCTATGGCAAGCAAAATTCTTGGTAGGAAAATGTTTTTTGGTGGCAATTAATCAGGGCAATTGACTAATCTGGTGAAATAAAGCATTTGAATTCTTTGTCATCAACACATAGAGGTTGAATATTCTTTATCAAAAGTAACTGGGACCAGGGACCAGCAGTTAGCGTAATGGCTAGGTCACTGGACTCCCATCTAGTCGACCATGGTTCGAGTCCCAGACCCGGTGGTTTAAATTCAGGCTGGGCGTGTGTACGTGCATGCCCAATATCCCAAGAGGAGAATGGAGGAGAAGGGATTGCAGCATGGCCACCCCCCTGCGGGGTGATTTCCTGCTTTCTGTCTCTCTGTCTCTGTCTTTCTGGCAAGCACACATGCTCTATAGCAAAAACCTCTCCAAAAAAAGAAAAAAGAAAAGTATCTGGGACCAGAACTGTCTCAGACTTCAGAATTTTTTTTTGAATGTTGGAAATTTTAAATATATACAAAATGAGAAGGGCTAGTAAGTGGTATGGTGGTTAAGAAGCTAGACTTTCACATGGCCAACTGAAGTTCAAGTCTCAGACTCAGCCTGAAACTTACATTGGGCACCTGTGTGTGCATGCACCAAATCACAAAAAGAGAATGGAGAAGGGCTTATAGCATGGCCATCCCACCTGTGGGGGGTGATTTCTCACTTCCTCTCTCTCTGTCTCTTCTCTGTCTCTTTCTGACGAGTGCACGTACCCTATGACAAAAACCTAAAATTAAGAAAAAAGTTTAAAAAGAAAGAAAAAGAAAAAAAAAATAGGTATCTTGAGAATGCAACCCAAGTCTAGACAAAAAATTGTTTCACATACACAAAGTCTGAAAGTAATTTTATACAATGTTTTTGTATGGCTGTCACATGAGATCAGGTGTGAAAATTTACACTTGTACCATCAGGTCAACATTCAAAAAGCTTAGGACTTGGATGGATTCAAGTTTTGGATTATTTTTATTAGGAATGTTCAACCAGTAGTGTACTAGATATAACCATTTTCTGTTTATATCTGCAATAATTTACTGTTTTAAAAATTTGCTAGATAGTGCATGCACTCACAGAAAAGAGAAAGTGAGAATGCATCCACCGTTGGTCATGGACACACCACAATACCTTCTACTCCATTTCACCTTCTTTTGGGGATTTTGGGAAAGTACACACACTTCCCAACATGTTTTTCAAGACACTGAACCCAGGACCCTAGCTGTGCTATCATCCATGTGGTATTCAGCTATCTTAACCACCAATTATTATGGGAGGGCCCACAATAATTCACTTTTGATGTTATGGTCAAATTTGGGCACTTTTTACTCTTAGTTTCAAGCAATACACAAGGTATAGAATACAGCAATCAATCCTTACAGTGTTATGAATGGCCAATGAACCAAGGGGTCTTTACAGTTTAAAAGAGACTCTGTGGTATGAAGTAGTATTACTAGTATTAAAAGATAACTAATAGTTTAAAGCCATTTATTTAGAGTGTTGAATGTAGTGTAAATGATAACCAGATGAAAGGAGTGTTGAATGTAGTGTAAATGATAACCAGATGAAAGATTTCAGCCTGGAATAGAATTTCATACAGATAGAGAGACCAGAATTGGAAGAGATGGGGTTTTCAAATGAAGAACAGCACAATCAAAAGGATGGACTTATGTTTGGGAGAGTGCAACTAAACTAGTATAAATGGTGCAGAAGGGATGGTTCAGAAAATAGGTTCAGATTCCCTGTGAAATAGTATGCAAATATGACAAGGTCATATGTGGGGGCAATGATGGCATTCAAAAAAAGCCAAGCTGTCAAACCATTTCTCTGTCCTTGCAAAAGAGCATGTCTGTCACAGAGTTGTAAATGAGTTGAATTTGCGTTAAGTCTGGGCAGCCAGGGGACTTGGAAACAATCCAGTGAAATCTGTGCTATTGAAGCTCACCATCCATAGCATGCCTGATACTCTTTCTTGTTTCGAGAATGGTTTCCAACCTCTGCTCTGATTATCCACATTCTCTCTGTTCACACTTTAAGGCCCATCTCCTAAGGGTTATCCACCCTAATTTCTCTTCCCTTAATTATCTCTCCATTTTCTGAATGTCACTAGTTCTGACGCTCGATTAGAAAAGATTTTCTATTACTCTAGAAGTAAAGCATTGTATGAAGTAAAGAGGGAAATGCATCTTGACATGGAGGTCATAGAGACAATCATTTCCTTATTTGTATTTGAGGTAATGAAAAGATGAACATGGACAGGAGAGAAAGGGAAAAAAACATGTGAGAGATTCGAAAGGAATTAGCTATAGGATAAAAGGCAAAGGCAGAAAAAAATCCAAAATTAGTTTTGTTTGCTGAATTACTTTGAAACCATTAAGAGATC
>NW_006160212.1:872852-900929 GCF_000334495.1 Tupaia belangeri chinensis
GGAATGGAAGAGACCAAGTCTGAGGGACTGTTTGGAAGCAAAGCTCTGGAAAATTAAAAGAAGATTCACAGGGTGGGGAAAGGTGTTGGGGGGATGGCAAGGAGAGCAAGGATTCCTGAAGTTGTAGAATTGGACTGAGCTGGGTGAATGAACTTGTGATGCCGCAGCACTATAGAAGCAACAGCCATACTTTGGGATAGGAGGTCATCGGGACTATCAACTAGTTAATATGTATTAGACATTGATAACTATGGCTAATACTGCTTCAGTAAGAGAAGAAAGAAACCTTAAGTCCTTTTGTTGGACAGATTAAACTTCACACTACATTTCTGACTATAGTCTTTTCTTCTTCTTTCATTCGATTCACTGATTATTAACGTTTTGATTCCAGACGTTTTTTATTCCTGACTCAAAAAGTCCAATATCTAATTTTCATATTTCCCTGGATTGAATCTATGCTCCTAAACAAGCAGCTTTTCTTCTCTGTAGTTTTTACCTGATACGATGGCTTATGGTTAGGCCTAACAAGAAAGATGGGGCGGTGACATCGTAATCCATTTTTTTTTAAACCATTTCTTTCAATCGATCTATGTCCTTTTCTTTCTTCTGTTCTAAATATTAATACATTTTTCACATGCACAAAATACCTACATACACATAATAAATAAGAAGTTCCAAACTCGAAGCTTTTGGGGATTTCAATTTGATTATTTTAAAAATAAAACTGCTGTCAGCTTTGTTTGTGGAGAGGGTTTAGCAGCTCTGTTTACTCTAAAAGTAATCACTTCTTGATTCAAACTGCTTCACCAGTAAATAGAATATCTTAGGACATTAATTATATGGGAGAGAAGTCAGCAAGAAGTAGCTGTTACAATTCATTACTGTACAAGAAATAGCAAGAGATGGGAGAAAATGTAAAGACGGAGATAATTGTTATTGCTTGGCTGTGAATAGGATTGGGATAGATGGATTGGAATTGGTTTATCTTTCTCTTTCATAATAAACTGGAACATAGGCCAGAGAGGGAGGTTAAGAGAAGCAGTCAGTTACTCACCGGTTTAACGCTCTGGAATACTGCAGACAAAGGAAGCACCTGACAGCATCTTTTTGAAAAGATGTGTAAATTAATTATTTTTGTGCAAAGTAATTTATTTCTGTTCATATGGTTAGGCAAGGCCCTATGTACTCTTTTGGCTTATAGTTCACAAAGTTCTTTTATAGCCATCCTTCTCAAAGGGGATCTTACTGGGGCCACAGCATGTAAATCCTCTTCTAGGTGACATCGCAGCTCACCTTGGTCTTTAGCCAGGTGCATACATGTCATCTCCTTCCCTTCACTCATCCCTGGTACTCTGAGGCTTCTCTGAGAAACTTTGGCACTTTTTTTTTTTTTTTTTTTTCTTTTTGGAGAGGTTTTCACTATAGGGCGTGTACGCTCGCCAGACAGACAGAGAGAGACATAGAGACAGAAAGCGAGAAATCACCCCCCAGGGGGGATGGTCACGCTGCAATTCCTTCTCCTCCATTCTCCTCTCGGGATCTTGGGCACACACGCACACGTGCCCGGCGTGAGTTTTAAGCCACCGGGTCCGGGATGCGAACCGCGGTCGACTACGTGGGAGTCCAGCGACATAGCCGTTACGCCAACTGCTGGTTCCCTAGAAACTTTGGCACCTTACAGATCAAAGTAGAAACACGCCTGATTTGCGTCCTCTCATTTTGCAGATGCTAAAACTAAGATGTTTAAGGAGAAAGTTTTTTTTTCCTTTCTTTTCTCTTTTTCAGAAGTTTTTGCCTTAGGGCATGTGCACTTGCCAGAGAGAGACTGAGACAGAGTCAGTGAGAAATAAATGGAGAAATCACCACTTACGGATGATGGTCACAATAGAATCTCTTTTCCTCCATTCTTCTCCCAGGATCTTGGGCATGTATGCACACACATCTGGCGTGATTTTCAAGCCACTGGGTATAGGACTCAAACCACAGTCAGCCATGTTGGAGTTCAGTGAAGTAACTATTAAGGAATCTTCTGGCCCGCAGGAGGCAGTTTTTTGTTGTGACTTATATCACTCAATTATGATGACGGTTTCCAAAGAAAAGATCTCCTGGGGGCCAGGAGGTGTCACAGCATAAAACAATTGTATACTCATAGGAAAGGTCTTAGATTTATACTCCAGTACCTTCAAGAGCATTCCAGGCTTTGGGCATCCAGGCTGGAAAAGAGTGGAGAGTGGACTGCAGTATAATGATCACTTTGGAGTTGCTTCCATCTCTCTGAAGAAGTAAATAAATCAGCTGCAAATAAATAAATAAATACAATGTCTTTTAGTCCAGGTGTACTGTCCTTGGCTGTGAACCATCTACTGTTTATACGAGGCCAATAAAGTCAGAGGAGCGTTTACGTGTCATTAACTCATCCTCTTCCAGCCTCGTTTCAAGTAACACTTTGTTTATGTTGGCACAGGTTTAGATAGTACTGAACTTAATCATAAATATTGGGATAGTTCATGGCTGGCAACATTTCAGAAAGAGAAATACATGACAATTTAATCCGGGGTCCTACACTTGGTTTAGGATTAGAGGACAATAGGCTGAAAACTATTTCAAAATAAGACATGGTGTAGACAGCACACACAATTTGTGGTTCTACTTGTTCTGGATGTTCTTGGCAATACATGGAGAGAGCCAAGTTCATTGGTGAGTAATTTCAATGTAAATGTCTAAGAGAACAAGCATCCACACTGGTACGTAAAGTATGTAAAAAGGAATAAATGTTATTGAGATCACATGATCAATTATAGTGAAATCTTTGAAGAACAACCTAGTCAAAGTAGGCTTGTGTAGCTTTTCAACTGAAAGGAAATGAGACCTGTATTGCTTAGTCATAAGATAACAGCCTTATTGTAAGAAGATACAGAGTAAAAAAGGAAAAGAAAAAGAAGTCTATAAACTACAGAAAAGGAGAATTGCTGATGGAACAGTGTGGTTGTAAGAGAGATTTAGGGGAGTAAAAAGAACCAGAGAGAGTGAAATACCAGTGAAATCGAAAAACAATAGACACTCCCACCATTGTCATTCTTGGCTAAATAGGATTCTGTGTGGTAGGTAGTAAAGGATTCAGGAAATTGGGTTTGGAATTTGAAAACAGACAAGTGGGTTCTGGAAGTGTAGTGATTTACTTACTGTCTTAGCTCCTCACTTTAAAGAACACAGTCGAGGATAAAGACATGTAACTGCCATCCTAAAAATTCATTGCCTTATACCTAACTTAAAGCCACTTATTTTATCTTAAGTTCAAGAATCTGGAAGCCATATTATACAGACTTTTTTCAAATATCCCCAATGGGTATCGGTTATAGTTTCACCAACCCTCCTTTTATTCCCGTTTTCGTAAATATGCCACAGATTTTAAAGAGAAAAAATAGACTGCTCTGGGGACACCAATTAATAGCTCATTTTTCACTGTAATTGATGCTAGCTGTGGAGAGAAGCATGCTGTGTATATGTTCCATACGTGCTGCGTGCCATGGCTATTTCTTGATTGCTCTCTTTCCTGATGAATGCACATGCCAGTCATATGGTAGCTCCTTAGGGGAGAGGGTGCTTGTGCATGGTGCCATCCCCTTTCGCAGTGACTTATGCCATAAACACTATCACTTCCATTACAGTACAGAAAATCTAGATTAGAATTTCTCAGTTACTTATCTTAAAGTCAACTGTGTGAATTCTTGCCCTACATTTGCCATTAATTCACTAGCAGAATTTGATAAATCACTGCTATCTTGACTTTAGGTCACTCTTCTTTTGGATGAGTGTTATAATCCATAATCTATGAACCCAGTGAAGTACCTATGAATCCAATGAAGTTAATTGAAGGATCGAATTAGACAATATGTAGAAATTTCTCATAGAAAGATAGAGAAAATATATTCGTATCTGGCGTTATAATTAATATTATCATGTGAAAATTCATTATTGGTTTCTCCATTACTTAGTTATAGGTTATATGAAGGGGTCTGGAAAAAATTATGGGGACTAGCAGTTAGCTTAATGACTATGTCACTGGACTCCCATGTAGTCAACCACAGTTCGAGTCCCAGACCCGGTAGCTTAAACTCATTTCAGGCGTGTATGCGTGCGTGCCCAAGATCCCGAGAGGAGAATGGAGGAGAAGAGATTGTGGTGTGGCCATCCCCCCTGGGGGATGATTTCTCACTTTATATCTCTCTGTCTCTCTCTGTCTGTCTGGCGAGCGCATGCACCCTATAGCAAAAACCTCTCAAAAAAAAAAAAAAAAAAAAAACTCACGCCGGGCACATGTGCGTGCATGCCCAAAATCCTGAGAGGAGAATGGCCATTCCCCCTGGGGTGGGGGGGTGATTTCTTGCTTTCTGCTGTCTCTCTTCCTCTCTCTGTCTGTCTGGCGAGCACACGTGCCCTATAGCCAAAAAAAAAAAAACCTCTCCAAAAAAAAATTATGAAAAATATGTATTGTGAAATAACTGCATGGATTTATTTGGCATCCAACTAAACTTATATTTTACTTCTGTTTTTTCATGAAAGTTTTGAAGTACCCTCATATATGTCATATGATTTTGGAAATTGTTACAATACCATTTAATTTACAAATATGTTAAGTGAGGCAAATTTATAATACATGGTATTGTATCGTCTTCATTGGCTATGGTGAATAAGGTCATTGTGAACATCGGTATTTCTGTTTAAGTCTCTACTTACAATTATTTGAGAATTTATAACTGAAGTGAAATTGTTAGATCAGACAGGAGTTCCATGTTTAATTTTTTTTTCTTTTTTTGGAGAGGTTTTTGCTGTAGGGCACATGCACTCGCCAGAAAGACAGAGAGAAATCCCCCTCGGAGGGGATGGCCACGCTGCAATCCTTCCTCCTCCATTCTCCTCTCAGGATCTTGGGCATGCACACACACGCACCCGGCGTGAGTTTAAGCCACCAGGTCCAGACTCGAACCGTGGTTGACTACATGGGAGTTCAGTGATATAGCCATTATGCTAACTGTGGGTCCCCTATGTTTAACATTTGAGGCACTACCAAACAGTTGTACAATATTGCATTGCCACCAGCAATGCACGAGGGTTCCAACATCTTCACATCTTTGCTAACACTAGTAATATGTCATTATTTTAATGATAATCAGCCTAGTAGGTATAAAGTAGTATGTGGTTTCAGTTTGCATCTCCCTAATAATAATGGTACTGAGGACCTTTTCATGTGTTTACAAGTAATTTGTTTTATGTATTTTTTTTATTGAGAACCATTTATTCAATTCATTTGCTTATTTTCTAATTAGGCTTTTAGTCTTTATATTGTTGAGTTATGAGAGTACTTTATATATTCTGGGTATTAGACCCTTATCAGACATATTTTTGCAACTATTATTTTCCTATTCTTGAAGTTTTCTTTTGATATCCTCGATAATGTTAATGAGTGAAAGCTTTTTTCCCAATTTTAGTAAACCTCAATTTACTTATTTTTTTTCTTTTTTTGCTTATTTTTTTAAGGAATTATTTTATTTAACTTTATTTATTTATTTTAACTTGACCAGAGCGGGACAAAGTAGGAGAGAGAGAGCAAGAAAGCAAGCTACCAGGTCTAGGACTTGAACCACAATTGGCCATGTAGGATTCCAGCACCCTTAACCACCACACCACTTGCTAGCTCCATTGTTGCTTATATTTTTGATGTTGTATTTTAAAATCTACTGTTAAATACAATGTTATAAAGATTTCCTGTTTTCTTAAAAGATTTTATGGTTTTACTTTTTATGTTTTATTAATATTTGCATAGAGTGTAAAGTGGGGATCCAAATGAATATTTTTCTATGTGGCTATTTAGTTGTCTCAGCACCACTTGTTAAAGGGGCTATTCTTTATCTATTGATTGGACATTTAACCTATGTCAAAAATTAATTTGAAGTTCAACCCAAGTCTTGTGTCCTGTGATTTAGCAATTGAATGAATTCAGAATTCATCAAGATAATATTAATGTTGTACTTGTACACTTAGATATGCTATATTTTGGAGTAATTTTAGAAGATTTCTGGCTGGCTTTTGTCTATCAGGGAAATGGGTTTAGTAAACTTTTTGTCCTTAGAAAATGTTTCTATGTATGATAAGGTACCACATTAAGAAAAATTGTTGAAAAAATACCTTTGCTTTTATATATAAAAAAGATTAATTGGATATAGATGTGTGGCTTTGTATCTGGATGATCAATTATGTTTCACTAACTACATGCCTATACTTATGGTACTACCACATTGTTTAAATTACTGTAGCTTTATAGTAAGTTTCAAATCTGGGAAATGTGAGTTCTCCAACTTTGTTCTGCATTTTCAAAATTGTTTTGGTTGTCCAGCTCCATTTGCAATTCTATATGATTTTGATAATTAACTTTACTATTTCTGCAAAAAAGTTAGGATTTTTATTTGAATTACATTGAATACATACATTTCTTTAACTAATATTGCGATCTTACCAATATTAAGTTTTCCATTTCAAAATCATGAGATGACTTTTCATTTGTTAATGTCTTGTTTCATTTCTTTCAATAATATTTTTTAGTTTTTATTATACATGTTTTTCACCTCAAAGTTAAATCTATTCCTAGGTATCTGGGTCATTGAAAAGGTCATGACATATTTTTTCATAGAAAAATGGAGGAAAATATGGCATGACTTTTCTGATAACCTAGTATTTTATTCTTTGAGATATTATTATAAGTGTTTTCTTAATGTTTGTAGATTATTTATTTCAAGTGTATGAAAACACAAATACTTTTGTGACTTGATTTTAAAATCTAAAGTTTTGCTGAATGTTTTTTATTTCTAGTGTCTTTATGGTGACTTATTTGGGATTTTTTAAAAAGACATAAGATCTTATCATCTTCAAATAGATGTAGTTTTACTTCTTTCCAAATCAGATATCTTTTATTTATTTATTTATTTATTTAGTCTCATTTATCTTCTCTGTCTAGAACTTCCAGTATGCTTCTGAATAGCAGTGAAAATGGTTACCATCATCTTGTTTTTGATCTTTGAAAGTTTTTTGTCACCATCAAGTATGATGTTAGTTGTAGGCTTCAATAAATGTCTTTTATTACACTGAATAACTTTTCATATATTTCTAGTTTTCTGGATGCTTCCATCAGAAAGGAGTATTGCCTTTTGTCAGATGCTTTATCCGTGTCAATTAGGATGACCCTGCATTTTCCCTAGATCTAATAATGCGACATGGTTCATTTATTTATTTCCTTACGTTGAACCACTCTTGCATTCTATCAATGTCCCTTTTCCCTTTTTGACTAGCTCAGTTTTATCATCATTCTAAATCTATCCTCTCAATAGCTTTGACTTTATTTTACTATTATGATCCCTTATTAATGACTGTGATAGAAACTTCAGGTTCTGTGATCACAGTGATGCTTGTGAATGGTATAACCATAACTGTACTTTGTTGTATTAAAGAGTAAATGGGGACCAGTAGATGACTTGCATAATGGTTACATCAATGGACTTCCATGTAGTCAACAGTGGTTTGAGTTCCGGACCTGGAGGCTGAAACACATTGTGCATGTGTGTGTGCATGCCCAAGATTACAAGAGGAGAGTGGAGGAGAAGGAACTGTGGTGTGGCCATCCCCCCAGGGGATGATTTCTCAAAAAAACAAAACAAAAAAAGTAAATGATATGTTAAATTTAATTAGCTAGAATTTTGCAGGAATGGAACCCTGTGAGCAGACAACATATAAAGTGCATACATTATATACAACAAAATTATAATTCTGCATACGTAGTTGTCATCAAGTATTTTTCAGGATGCCCTGACCTAGAGTGAATCAAGTGATATGCCAACCTATAAAAATATTCACATTATTTACACATGGTAGAGACTACAAGAAACCCCCAACCTTACCCTTTTTCTACATGTAGAAATATCTTAATAATTATGTATAGTATTGATTTCCCATAGTCCATTTTTACCAGTTGTTAAGGAAAACCATTTGTTAGACTGCCCATTGACTTGAGATGATATCCACTTTCTGTCCCTGGCCCTGCTCAACTTTTAAAGATGATGATATGTTTTATCATATTATAACTGTATTTTGTTCTACAAGATTTTAAATTTTTTATGGACATCACTATGGAGTATCATCAGAATTATTTGCAAGGATATTTTCAATGCCCTTAAGGATCTTGGTACTCTGATGTCCTAGAGTATTTTAGTCAAATAGTAAAAGTTATAATAAGTAATAAGTCAGAGCTTAATGCCTATATGGGTTTTGACTCAGGTTTTAACATTGAGTTTGGGAAATACTGTTTGATATATTGCAATCTTTAAATTACATATACAGGGCTGGCTGTGTAGTATAATGGTTAAGAAAGAGGATCCTACCATTGACCATGGTCTAAATCCTGGCCCTGGTGGCTTGAAGGACATGCTGATGACACATTCAAACTCCCAATGGGATGGAGAAATGGAGAAAAGGGATTGTGGTTTGACCACACCACAGTGAGTGTGCTCTCTCTCTCTCTCTTTCTCTCTCTCTCTCCCTTTCTCTCTCTCTAGCACACATGCACTCAGGCAATTAAAAAGAATACTATGTAATTTTTACAAGGACACTGAAGAAGATAATTCACAATCTTCACTTAATCTATGATTGAAAATTTAGTCTAATTTTAACCTATACAAAAAAAAAATAGCATGAAGTATAGGATAGTATTGAATGCAAACTGTGTAGCCATGGAATCTATCTATTTGACAGTATGTACAGAACACTTCATCCTGTCCCATTTAGGCTTATTCTGAATTAAAAACGCAAAATCCCTGTGTATCTATGATTTTCTTTGTGACTTCTATTTTTGAAGTCAGATCTTTAGAGTTTCCTTATTCTCTCCATTTTTCCAATAGTATTTATTTTTTTTAATATCTGCTTTTGAAGCACAAATCATAGAAATAAAAGAGCAAGTGAAAATCTGATGAGCAGAAAGCACAGAGAGATGGTGGAGGTTCATTACATTTTGGAAGATGCTGACTTTAAATATAGTTTAGGCAGAATGGAAACAGAGCAGTCTTACAAGTGGAGTATTCCGGGCACTGTAATACTGCATGAACTCCATCTACCTAGAATGACAGAGAGCCAGGTAATAGAAGGATAGTGATGGTTGCAACTCAGTTCCACAAAGTTACAGTACATAAATGCCTGCAAGAGAGTAGAAATTGGGTCAAAAGCTGTACTATACAATCAGAAATCCTCTAGTAGGCAAGATTTTACCACCACTAAATACAAAGACTCTAGCTAAGACCAAATAATACTACATTTAATAGTTAATAACTATTAATCTGACTATACTATATTTTGATTAAATATAAATTTTAAAATAAGATAAAAGGTTAGTCATTGGTATGGAGGTTAAGGGGGCTGTCTCCCACATTCCTGACTACATGGTTTGAGTCCTGGACCTGGCAGCTTAAAAAACACTCCGGACATATGTGCATGCATGCTCTAAATTCTGAAAGGTGAAATAAAGAGATTGTGACTTGACCATTCCCCATAGGGAGTACTTTCTCACTTTCCTTCTCTCTCTTTCTTGCTCTCTCTGGCGAGTACATGTGCCCTCTTATAAGTTAAAAGAAGAAGAAGGAGAAGGAGAGTAAGGCTTATAGACATGCTGGACTATAGGAAAAGAGAATCACATACAAACTCCACAAATGGACAGATCTTTGGTAGACTGCATTATTGACCAAAGTTTTTCACTTCTTGAATACATGCCCCTTGCCATGTGACTTTAGAATTTCTTTCCTAAAAGTCAAATGTTTCCTCACCTCCTAACTTTGTTTTCTTCAAAAGTTTATTTCACTGTCCCTTGATCTGGCTGATAGAATGTGGTAAACATGACCGTGTGTCCATTCTGAGACTGGGCCTAAGAGGGCACGTTGTTTGCCTTCTTACATATCTATTATTACTAGGAGAAAAATAGGTCTGAGCTAGTCAACTGGTCAGAAATAAAAAAAGATAAGTAGAGCAGAACCTCCCTGTCCAGTCTACCCCAATCATAACTGATGGATGAAGTATTTTCATTATGAAATACAACAAAGTATAATGTGAAAAAAACATTCAAAAAGAGGAATGTAATACACAATTATTCCTTATAAAATCTTTTTGCATGACCTAGTGCTTAGGGAATTTGTGTTTTAATGATAATAATTACATAGCTATCTTGGAGAAATAATGTGAGCAGGAACAGGTGTTTCTACTACAAGACTCATTATTTTAATATACAAGAGACAATTGTACTACTGATTATAAATCACATAATGTTTAATGTTTACTTGCAAAGATTAGACACACAAATCAACAATATTATAAAATTTCATATAGTAATGGTCACATTTTGCTATTGTTATTTGTAACAAATATATTTTCTACATGCATATATATATATATATATGTGTGTGTGTGTGTGTGTGTGTATGTGTGTGTATTTATGTGTATGTATATAATCTAGTTTTATTTTAGTATCATTTCCAAAGTCATTTAGCTCATTGCCTAGAAATAGAATGTTATCAGAGTTTGAACTTCCAGAAATTACAAATTGTAACTAGAAACTACAGAGCAGCATTTGACCTACACTTATTGCCTTGAACAAAACTCACCTGCTCATTCACTCTTCTATCTGTGATATTCATGAGTCCACAGGTGGATGGTTCACTGCCTATGCCAATTGCTTTTAAATAGGTTGATACATCAAATGTACTCTGAGATGAAGTTTCTTCCTAGAACACTTGAGAAGCTCCAGTCAGTGCCTTATTGTTAATTTACAAGGGTAGGGGGTTATAACACTATGCTAATAGTGGATGTGAAGTTGAGAAATTATCAGTGGTATATTTAACATTCTTTTGGCAAATTCTAAGAAAATCATTGTTATCTTAAAGACCATGATCAGCAGCAATATCTAAAATTAATGCAGATTATTCTTGAAAATAATTTTGAAATATAAAATAGTATTTTCAACTTTCTAACTTGTGCTTCTATTTCACATAGCAGTAAACGTTAAGATAACTCTTCTATGTCCTTCTTTCCTCAGTGATTCAGATTGTAGTTGATTCAATATAGATTATAGGATTTTAATGAGATTTCATAAATGAAATGAAACCTCAATGTTTTATAAAACTTATGGGGAGAAGCGGCAAAGATGTGGGCAGTGAGAATGGGACTTAAACTTGTATTTAAAACAGCAGCATCTTTTAGCTTCTCTAAATGAAAGTTTATAGTCATTTATAAAATTGAGTCAGTCCATTGTTTTGGAAAGATAGATGGTAAGCAACTTAAGTGAGGCTTTTGTTTAGGCCAAAAAGAAAAAAACTCCTCTTTTAAATTGGAAAATTTTAGAATAGATGAAGTGTGTGTGTTTTTTTGTTTTGTTTTGTTTTGTTTTGTTTTTATTAAAAAAACATAGAAGGTTTGCTTTTCCTGTAAGAGAATGAGATCAGGACTAATGGAATAAATGGGAGAAAGTGTATTTCCCACTTTCCATTGATCTTTTTTTTGGAGAGGTTTTTGCTATAGGGCATGTGCGTTCGCCAGACAGACAGAGAGAGACAGAGAGACAGAAAGTGAGAAATCACTCCTCAAGGGGATGTCCCTGCCACAATCCCTTCTCCTCCACTCTCCTCTCGGGATACCTGCACATGTGCCCAGAGTGAGTTTTAAGCCACCAGGTCCAGGATGTGAACCGTGGTGGACTACATGGGAGTCCACAGCATAGCCATTACGCCAACTGCTGGTCCCTTTCATTGGGTTTTAAATCAGGGAGAGAGGAGGGCTCAAACTCTGGGAAGAGAACATATTGGCACAGCATGTTGGGAGAAAGCTTATCTCCTTGCCAGACATATTAACAAGGCAAAACAAAGGGGTGTTTGATAAGGGATACCTTTGAGGAAAAGATGACATGTGACTTTAGTAAAAGTCATTATTAGCAGTTAATATTAGGTTTGATTTCATGTGTTCTAATTCTCTTTTATTGTCCATATATCTCCAGTGAAACTGTCTTGGCCTTTGATGGCCTGGGCTTAACTCTGTCTTGGGATATTTGCTTAGTCCAAATTCATACTTACAGAGAAGTGATACAGATAATGGAAGAAACCCAGATTTGTTGAATGTGTAAGCATTCCTTAGAGATTTTTCAAAATACATGAGAAAGTGGTGTTCATCGGAATCTAGTAAAGAGTAAAACCTCTTACAGACATTTGGGTTATGGAGTGAAAGGATTGTTAGGTTGATACTGAAGGTACATGACCCTAGAAATTAAAGAAATGAATATCTTGAGCCACATAAATAAAATTGTAATAAAAACTTTCACAAAATTATGTGTTTAAATTGCTACTGCAGAAAATCATTGTAGTATTTCCTTTTTTGTACTTTACATTGCATTGTCGAGTCTACATATGATTTTATATTCTAGAATTGTATGCCTAGGTGTATATGTGTTCTGTGTGTCTATGTGTACAAATAAAAAATAATTCTCTAAGTCCTTTAGGAGTATACTTTTCTTCAGAATTAAAAAAATAACTCTTTTCTAGATATATTTCCTCCTTATTTGTAATCTCAACTATACCTTTGGGTATAGTTAATATAAATACAAATATTTTACACTAATGAATTAGGGATTTTGTCTCCAGGTAGGTGGAAAGCAATGTAGGATTTAATTCTAAAGAGAATTTTCCAAGAATGAAAATATGCTGCTTGACCAGGAAGAGACATAATCTTAGTTTTCAGTTCCCCAAAACTAGTTTGGTTCTCATCATTTATCCATCGGATCCATACTAACACCGATGTTTTTCCAGAAGTGTGGAAAGCTATAAAATTCTAGAAGGGATAAAATATTCACTCTGCTCTTAAAGAATTATGAATATAACAGAGAGAAAGTAATATTATAAGCTAATATTTATTGTCTATTTAGTATGTGACAGGCTCTGGTCTACAGGCTTAGCCCAAAGGTAGAGATGAGCTAGCTTTCCTTGAGAGATGAAGAAAGAACATTTGAAATGATTCTTGAAGAGTAAGCAGGACTTCACCAGGTGGAGAAGAGATGGAGCACATTCCAGGTCAAAGAAGAAGCATGAAAAAATTCATGTGTGTGAACATGGCTGTGTGATAGCACAGCAAATAAATATGATGAAGGTTTGCAGTGACTGGGGATGATGATAAATAAGAGAAATGAAGCAGGTGGAAAATCAAGAAAGGAACACCTACTGTGACAGCCACTGTGGTAGGACTACTTTATTATTTAACTAAATCTTTAAAATATATAATACTACACAGCCCCTATTTATCAACACTCATTCACAGAGAAGATGGATAATAATAACAATACTAAGTATGATTATCTAAAATATAATTATCTTATAGGAGTTTGTATACCTAGTTAGAAGCAGAGACCCAGGCTTATTGATTCACCATAGATATAGAATCTCATGTAGCATAAAGTAATTCAAGCTTAAATCAAGGCAATGGTGACTTGTTAAACTGGTCATTACTAAGAGTCAGAAAGTCCATCATCTTTGATTAATTAATTCATTCAAACATTATTGCATTCTAACTATGAATTGTGTATTCTTGATATTTTTGCTCAGTTTATTAGATGAATACCAGCATGTAAAACTGCATTCAATATACTGTTCATAGAGGAATGGAGAGAGTGATGGAGAAACTGGTTTGAAGTGAGGGATCTAGTTTGAAATACTAAGGATAAGATGGTAATTTGAAAAGAGCCCTTATCAGAAAAACAAGAATTCTGCTGAAATTGAAGCAAGAATGAACATCAAATTTATGGTGAAGCTTGGGTGGAAGAATGGTGAAATCATTGATGCTTTACAAAAAGTTTATGGGGAGCATGCCCTAAAGGAATCAGCAGTTTACAAATGAGTAACTCGTTTTAGAAAGGGAAGAGATGATGTTGATGATGACGCCCGCAGTGGTAGATCGTCCACATCAATTTATGAGAAACCTTGTCCGTGCCCTAATTGAAGAAGACCAACAATTAATAGCAAAACCAATAGCCAACACCAGAGACATCTTGACTGGTTCAGCTTACACAGTTCTGACTGAAAAATTAAAGTTGAGCAAACTTCCTGCCTGATGGGTGCCCCAACTATTGTGTCTGGATCAACTGCAGACCAGAGCGGAGATTTCAATGGAAATTTTAAACATACAATATTGAGATCCTGAAGCATTTCTTTGAAGAACTGTAATGGAAGATGAACCATGGTTTTAGAGGTATGACCCTGAAGACAAAGTATAACTTAAACAACAGCTTCCAAGAGGTGGAGGTGGTCTGGTCAAAGCAAAAGTTAAGAGTAGAAGTCATGACAGCAGTTTTTTGGGGTTGCTCAAGGCATTTTATTCATTGACTTTTTAGAGGGCCAAAGAATGATATCTGTTTATTATGAGAGGTGTTTTGAGAAAGTTAACTGAAGATTTAGCAGAAAAACACTTGGGAAAGCTTCACCAAAGTCCTCCATCATGGCAATGATCATGCTCAGTCTTATTAAACAAGAGAAATTTTGTGAGACGGGAAATGACAGCCTGATTTGACTCCTTCTGACTTGTTTCCTAATTGAAAAAAAAAAAAAAATCTTTAAAGAGCACTCATTTTTCTTCAGTTAATGTAAAGGAGACTGCGTTGACATGGTTAAATTCCCTAGACCCTGAGTTCACTGGACCTGGACTAAATGACTGGTATCATTGATACAAAAGTAGTTTGAACTTGATGGAGCTTGTTGAGAAATAAAGTTTGTATTTTTTATTTTTGTTTTAATTCCATTTTTCACAAACTTTCAGAAGCCCCCCTTGTATTTTGCATGCATGCTATACAGATTAAGTAAATTTATATTTCTGATAGTACTGGGCAAATTGTTACTACTGCATCTGTATTAGCTAGAGAAGTTAAAGTAAACTAACATTGCTGTTATAAATTATGAGACCACGATAGAAGCATCTGAATGCAAGATTGCTGTACAAAAGAAGAGATGGCAAAGTCCACCATGGAAACACAATAGCAATGAGTTGGGAAAAGTTTCAAAGAAAAATGATAGTTGAAAAAACTTTTTTGTTTAATTTTTAATTTGACTAGAGAAGGATAGACTAAGAGAGAGAGAGAGAGAAGGAGAGTAAGAAAGAAAACTGTCAGGACTTGAACTGTGGTCACCCATGTGAGAGTCTAGTGCCCTTAACAACCATGCCACCTGTTGGCCCTGAGAAAACTTTCTTTAAAAAAAAAAAATAGGTTAATAAGTTACATGAGACTCCAATGAACTTCTTTGGCAAGTTTATACATACATATATAACTATATGTAATACTGTGAGATCAAGCGTGTGACTAGGTCAGACTATTAGCAATAATGCTGAAGAGGCAGTCAGACACCCTAGCATAATATTCTTGTATTCCAAGAGGAAATCTTTGCAAACAGGAGGTAATGTCTCAAATTGAAAAACATGCATTCTTTATTTTTTAAAATTGTTGTTCAAACATACACTTTTTTAAAACTAAAACTAATTGCAAAAGCAAAAAGAAATAAATGTAGGATTTTACATAAGATCCAGATCTCTGCCTCTCTTGAAAAATCAGGAGAGAGGCTCACACTGGCCTGCTTCCTGTGTGTAACATTTGGTTGGTGCTGAAGAATGGTTACCTTTTTGAGATAGACACATTTATTTCCCAAACTGTTTCTTTTTAGAAAGGTAACTGGCCACTGTTGGCTTATGTTTGTAAAACTTGACCTAGGCCCTGAGAGTGTTTTAAGATCACTTTTTCTTGTTTTTGATTTTGCTTGTTTCACTTGGACCCTAAACCCTCTTGTATTTATTTAAACCCAATGACTCTTGTTGGGATTTATTAAAATTTTTGCCATTTCCGGGACAGTCCCATAGCCTGTTGGTTAAGAAAGTCAGATTCTACATGGCCAACAATGTCATTTGATTCCTAGCCCCAGCAGCTTTAAAAACACCAGGGGTATGTTTGTGCAAATCCAAAAATCACAATAGGATGGAGAAATTGAGAAGGGATTGCAACACGACAACATTCCATTAGGGAGTGCTTGCTTCCTCTCCCAATCTCCTTCTCTGGCAAGCACATGTTCCCCGGCTTATAAAACAGATATATTTTCTTTTTGCCACCCTAGGAATTTTAGAGTTGGCTTTCTAAAGAAAACCTAAGACTTAAGTCAAAACTAGAAATTTAAGCAAAAGGACTGAAGATGCCATAATGGTAAATAGAACAGTGAATAGTCCACTGCATTTAAACCATTTTTTAAAATTCCTTTTGTGTAATTTACAAATGCCTGACACAAAAGTTGGTGCAGAGTATTATGTTAAATATATTGAAGCAACCTTTTAAAAATGATTTCCAAAGTGTGTATGAATTAGTTCAAGAATAAAAAGTCGATGTTAATAAGTATTTTAAAGTAAACCCTTAAGTTTGTTTGTTTGAAAATTTTTCAGGGAGCACATGCACTCACTGGAGAGAGAGAAAACAAGAACGTATCTGCTATGGGAGCATGGTCACACAGCAATGCCATCTTCTCTCATTCTCCCTTCTTTAAGAATTTTGGGCACTCAGGTACATGTGCTCAGTATGATTTTCAAGCTGCTGGGTCCAGAACTAGAACTACATAGGCAACCATGTGGGATTTAGCCACTTTAACTGCCAAGCCACAGGATGGGCCAAACCTTTTTTTTTTTTTTTTTTCATTTAGTGTGTTGGAGCCAGCTGGTGGGATGATGGTTAGCCAACTCCATGGTTTAAGTCCCACACCTGGCAGCTTAAATGAAAAACATACCAGGTATGCAAATATGCATGCATGCCCAAAATCCCCAGAAGAAATTGAAGGAAAAAGGATTGTAGCATGGACATCTCCCCTAAAAGGGTAATTTCTCACTTTCCTACTTTCCCCTCTTTACCTCCCTCTGTCTCCAGTGAGCACATGCATCTTAGAGCAAAACTAAAAAATAAAAATTAAATGATTAAATGTAACATTTTGTTTCTCTCTTCTTTCTAGTTTACTATAGGGTACAAACAGTAACAGAGACAGAGAGAGAGAGGGAAAGTGAGAAAATACACCCTAGGGGGATGTTCATGCTGTAATCCCTTCTTCTACATTCTCCTTTTGGGATTTCAGGAACATATGTACACATGCCTGGCTTGCTTTTTCATGTTCCAGGTCCAGGATTTGAACTATATACTTGGCCATATAGGATCCAGTCACCCTAACCACCACATCATTGACTAGTCCCCCAAAAAACTTTGAAAAGTGTTAATTTATAAAATTGTGAAGCAATCCATGGAAGTAGTTAGAAAATGTAATATATTTCATAAAATTAAGCAGAAACACTAACATAAAAACAAAATCCGGTTGTGCCTTTGAATTTAACCATTTCTAGATGTGACCAGAGTTGTCTAGCTGAAAGTGTATTCTTCCACTGCTTTCTGATTTACAAGCATACCTAAATAAAAATAGAGATAAAAATACATTTTCAGCCTCCCTAGATGTACTTCAAATTCTCATTCTTGAGTGCATGCTCAGGCTCATAGTAGGCAATGGTTAAGGGCCTCCGAGCTGGCACTCTGCCATGTTTTTCCCTCCAGACTGACCTGTACATGCCAATCATTGTCAGGATCTTTTCTTATTAGTACAGTTTTACCCAAAGAACAGTAACACATCAGAGGGATGCAGGACATAAACATACCAAACCCACATCATCCACAGTCAATTTCCATCATACCGGCAGCCCCTTCTGCTTCCCACATAGCAATGAATGAGGTTTGGAGAACTGAGCTAAGAGGAGTTCTGTGGGATTATGTGTAGCTTGGGGCTGCCCTGAGCCAGCCTGCCAAAATGCAGCTGTGTTCACAGTCCCAGCCACTTTACCTCCTTCTAGATTGTGGAGGCTAACATTCCAATATGTATAGTAAGTGGCTTAATGTTCAAATCCATTGGATTAACATCTGAAGTTATCTATAGATACTACAACTTCAACATAGAAATGTCTTATGTTCTTTCTTTTTGCATTTCATTTTTTAAAAAATAAATTGCTCTCTTTTTTATTCCTAACCCTTGTAGTCATATATGGATACGTGATCAAAAACAAATAACTAGCTTCCATCCAGGCTCTTTATTCAAAAACCAGAACAATAGTATCACACCTACTGCCAAAGCAAGTTATAGCATCTAAACGCCAATATTTATTGAACTAATGATTATTTACATGGTTCTATTCTGAGAACATTAGACATTAACTCATTTAATACAACAAACAGAACATGCTTACTTTAATTGTTTCTATTTTATAGACAGACTAGAGATAGCCAAAGTAACTCCATATTAAGTCCAACACTACAGGATAAAATACTATAGACTGGCCTCTAGCTTGTTTTCTTTGGCACAGTAAGTCTTGTTTAATACTTAGCTTGTGGGAACTAATTGTAGTTTTATGAGATTTTGCAGGTGAGACCAGGCCTTGAGACTGCAACCCAAGAAACAGATATGGTCAAGGAAGAGAAGAACTTCTGCCCTGATGGCCATGTCCAGGTGATCTAGCCACAACTGAAAATAATAATCCTGACATTGCTAAGTCTCCTCTGTGAGCTTAGTCGAGGAAATGTTAAACTGCTGTGCATGGCAAAACAGCACATAGCTCTACTCCTTGCTTTTCCTTTAAAAGACCTAGTCAGGGGAACCAGCAGTTAGCGTACTGGCTTTGTCGCTGGACTCCCACGTTAGTCGATTGTGGTTCGCGTCCTGGACCCGGTGGCTTAAAAGTCACGCCAGGCATGTGTGAATGCATGCCCAAGATCCCGAGAGGAGAATGGAGGAGAAGGGATTGTGGTGTGACCATCGCCCCTGGAGGGTGATTTCTTGCTTTCTATCTCTATTTCTCTCTCTATCTGTCTGGCGAGCGCACGCGCCCTATAGAAGGTGAAAAAAAAAAAAGACCTTCTAGTCAGAGTAGGTCTTGGAAGAAGATGGTCTTTAAACACTAGTCCACCGTATTTCCCCTGGTGTCTGACTTCCTGAATAAAGCTACCTTTCCTTTCCATCAACACTTGCCTCGTGAGTTTTTGCTTTTGAGTGATGAGTAGCCAAACCCGGGTTCAGTACCAATTCTACCCAATTTCAGTTGTATAGTTAGGAAATTTAAACAGAAAATGTTACATAACTTGCTTAAGATCGAAAAGTTGAAATTCACACCTATTCTTGCTCCATCACCTATGTCTTTACTACTGCATTTACATAGCTTCCTTTTCTTTCTCCTTCCTTCCTTTCTTCTTTTCTTTCTTTCTTCTTTTTTTGTTTTTGCTATAGAGAAAATATGCTTGTGAGAGAAACAAAGAGAGAGAGAGAAAGTGAGAAATCACCCCCCCAAAGGGGGTATGGCTCCTCCACAATCCCTTCCCCTTCATTCTCCTCCTGGGAATTTGGGCACACACACATATGCGCCCCAGCATACTTTCTAAGCTGCCAGGTCCAGACTTAAACTGACTGTGTGGGATCCAGCTACCCTAAACATCATGCTACCTCCTGGCTGACCCCATTATGTTTTCTTTTCTTTTTTTTTAGAGAGAGAGAGAGAGAGATTTTTGTTATAGGGCATGTGTGCTTGGTGGAGAGACAGAGGGAAAGAAAATAAGAAATTATCTCCCAGGGGAGATGGCCATGCCACAATCCCTTTTTCTCCATCTTTTTCTCAGGTTTTTGGGCATGCACGCACACATGCGTAGTGTGAGTTTAAGCCTTTGGGTCTGAGATCAAACTCCAGCCAACTATATGGGAGTCCAGCAATGTAGCTATTACACTGTTTGTTGGTCCCCCATACAGCATCTTTAATGATAAATAATGATAAAGGAAACAATGAAGGCACTTTAGCAAGGGTAACATACTTACAAATATAAGTTTTGAAGATGGAAAATTAAATGTAGTTCAAAGCATTCCATATATGTTTCTATATGTGTATTCAGGGACATACATATGCATATGCATGTGTAAATGTATATGCATATTCCTATAGCTATATAAAGGGTCTTCAAAAACTTCACAGAAAATGTGCAGATGAAAAAACTAGCCCTGGAGTGATTACATCCTTCAGGATGTTTTATGAAGCCATAGTCTTTGTCTACCTTCTCTTCCACCTAAGTGCATGCCACTACCCCATGGAAGATTTGATGGCATGGACATGAGCCTCCAGAAGCCTCAGAAATATTTTTTCAGTGGTTAGCTGAAGGCCAACAAAGATTATCACTCTATAGTGGAAAATGAGGAAAATGAACTCCAGTTATCCTTAAGGATGGCCAGTGTAGGAGCTGGTACAAAGGATGAGTTGCAAATTGTTGAAGCAGAGGCAATAAATTATGAAGGCAGTCCAATTAAAGTAACACTGCCTGCATTGAAAATGTCTATATAGTCAACAGTTCCTTTTGGAAGCTTTGAAAGAACACCACCTGTGGTCTTAAGGTTGAATTGTGGTTCAGAGGCTGTGCATATTAGTGGACAGCACTTAATGGCTGTGGAGGAAGATGTAGAATCAGAAGAGGAAGAGGATGTGAAACTCTTGAGTATATTTGGAAAGCAATCTGCCCCTGGAGATGGTAGCAAGATTCCACAGGAAAAAAAGGTAGAACTTGCTGGTGACAAAGATGATGCTAATGATGAAGATGATAATGATTATGATTTTGAAGACGAGGAAGCAGAAGAAAAAGCTCCAGTGAAGAAATCTATACACAATACTCCTGGCAAACATGCATGAGAATCAAATCAGAATGAAAAAGACTAAAACCCATCAATACTAATATCAAAAGGTCAAGAATAATTCAAAAAACAGGAAAAACTCCCAAAACACTGAGAGAACCTATAGTTCTGTAGAAGAAATTCAAGCAAAAATGCAAGCAAGGATAGAAAAGGTGATTCTCTTCCCAAAGTGGAAGCCAAGTTCATCAGTAATGTAAAGAATTGCTTCCAGATGACTGACCAGGCATCTATTCAAGAACAGTTAAAACTGTCTTATTTTATTTTTGTAACAGTTAATATATCACTATCCTTTTTATAATGCAGAGTGAGAACGTTCCCTACCATGTTTGATTTGCCTAGAATGTGTTGCCAAAATGCTTGTTTAATTTTTAAAGAAGGAACTCCACCTTTGCTTGGTTTAGGTGTGTATGAAATGTTATGATAGGACCCAGCGGAGCGGTGGTCAAACATGGAAATGGAGGGGAAACAAAAATGTACATGGGAAATAAATTCAGTATTTTAATACAGTAAAAAAAAGGAAAAACTACTCATGGATTTCAAATCCTGTTGTACATGTATATACATACATATATGTATATATATATACATATGTATGTATACACACACATACATACATACATACATACATACACAAATGAATGCATAAGTCATTGAGAGTGTGTTTATGTGACTTGAGGAAAGAATAGATTTAATGATCTAGCATTTGTCTAAATGATAACTTTTTATTTATATTTTAGTTTTTTCTTTAGGGTGTGTGTACTGGCCAGAGAGAGATAGAGAGAGAAGGAGCGAGAGAATGTGAGAAATCACCCCAGCAGGGATGGCCACACCACATCCCTTTTGCTCCATTCTTCTCTCAGGCTCTTGGGCACACATGCACATGCACCAAGTGGGTTCAGGATCGAACTGTTGAATCAGACATGTGAGATCCAGCCATTTTAACCTCCACGCCAATTACTGGTCATATATTATAACATTTAAATTGAAGTAAAATGCTACAGGATCATACCAATATGGATTTTTTGACCACATTAATGGGACTGCTTCCTTTTAAAAATCATCTAAATTTAAACTTAAATAATTCATTTTTTTCTTCCTTTTTTTTTTTTTTTTTTGCATTTGAGTTTCTTACATGCATAGTTGACTAACTCCTCTCTTGGATGCCACTAGAACCCTTAAGACCCCTTCAGCCAAGTTGAGGGAGATGCTTCAGTGTCAACTCAACACTGGAAGCTTCCTGTCTATCCCTGTTTATCAATCCAGCTTTTGGATTTCCCTCTTCCCAAGATCTCTTGGAGCAACCCCTCCATATTTTTTTGTCTTCCTAAGTGTACTGACCTGAGGTTCTTAACTCTTGATACTTTGATTCTCTTTCAAAATCTCAAGTTGCTTGAGGACTGGGAGTCTTTCTTCACCCTGAAGGCTATAGCAGTCATCACATACATAAAAAGTCGTTAGCTGACTGTGGGCTTATTATTGATCTTCCACTTCCCTATTGTGACACTTTAGGCATGCCAGCTACTTGCTTTTCTAGCATAGCTTTGATGCTCTCCTCTGTAAAATGAAAGAGCAACACTAGAAGCCTGTACCACTCTGAGGGTCTGTGTTTGGAGTATAGAGCCAGTTAGGACAAAGCACAGGAAGCTCCAGGATGGCTGGTTGGGCCACATCACATGGAAGTGCTATCTTCAGATGTGTTACATTTAGGTCCTGCACCCTCTTGATGGGAATTTCTGTTCTTTGGCTAAAACTACTGTAATGGTGAAAGAGCCAGGCAGTGGCTTGCTGTTGTAAGGATACAACAATGGCCTAGATTTCATCAGCGGTGGAACTTTAGGGTTTCATCTGGTCTGAAGTGCCCCCATAATGGGGGCAAAGTCGAGAGGTAACTAACATCTATCACATGCTCAGCATGGACCGGACACTATGCTAGGAGCTTTCAACTATTACATCATTAAAGCCTCACCACAACCACATAGGTTACCTGCCACAAACTGTCCTTATTTTATGAACAGTAAAACTAAAATCTATTTAGAAGTAATTTAGTCAAAATCAAGCAAGCAATAGCATTATAACTGATACTCAAACTCAGATTGATTTGAGTTTCAATCTTGTTTTTTTTTCCTTTATTTTGTGTTGTGTTTCCAGCTAGATTATGGGCGTGTGGGAGAGATTGGCTGCTAATCAATTGTACTCATTTGGGACTAATGGTTTCTAATCTTATCTCTGCATTTGGTTTTTCTAAACCTGGTTTAGCCTGTGGCCTCTTTCCTTTCCTTTGATAAATAGATTGGCTCATCAGACAAAGAAATAGAGCAGCTTATACATATAGAAACAATTTTAAACAAAGGCTTAAATTCACAAAAAAGCTGGTGCCAGAAAACTTCATTTTACTTCACCAAAGTGTTTATTTTTGTCTGTAATACTTGGAAGTCTTCTAAATCTTTTACTTATGCTTTGAGCAAAAATGCTCACATCCCTTCCTCTTCATGCACACTAAAATGCAATAGAATTAGGTTTAAAAGCAGTGTATTCTTTGAGGCAAAATAAATTACAAGCAAGTCTTGCAGATAGTAGCTAGGTAAATTGATTTCTGTGTACAAAATGTCCTTTTCCTGATTTGTTGATAAAATTTTAATGTTATACATGTTAGAACTATTAAACACATCCTCCAAGCATGGGGTTTTTATTGGTGTTATGGTTTCTCCTTTTATCACTTGTTTTGTTACGACTTTCACATTCTATTGAAAATTGGACAGATTATGGTGCAGGGAAATAGGATGCTAACAATTACCAAAGGGACTTCATTGCGTTATCTTTACTTGCCCCTCTGAGCATTAGGTCTGAGCATGGAAAATAACCAGACTTTCTTAGATGCACTTTAAGGAAAACTGATGAATAGAACTTCAAACCCTATTACAATTTGGACCTTACATCGAGGCATAGTGTTTCTGTGAATGTGGTGGCTTACCAAAAAAGGAAGTACAGTAAAGGCTACTTCAGCAGATGGGCTAAAATTTTATTAAATTTGAATTGGTGGTCAAGAGAGACACTACAGCCAATGCTAACATCTGTGTACTATGACTGGACAAAAATATTTGGCAAGGTGGAGAGCAGGAACAAAGTCAACTAATGTGTACCAAACAGTTCATTCAGAGCTGCTCATCATCTTTTTAGATGTGGTTGATGTACCAATCTCTCTTTTTTAAAGAATTATTCTGTTCAACCTATTTATTTATTTTCATTTTTATTTGATCAGAGAGGGACAAAGTGAGAGAGAGAGGGAGGGAAAGTGAGAAAGCAAGCCACCAGGTTCAGGACTCCAACCACTGTCAGTCATGTGGGAGTCCAACACTCCCAACCACCATGCCACCTGCCGGCCCCGATTTACTACTCTCTTAAGTCAAAATGCAAAGATGCTGGTGTTCAGAGCTCCCATTTGACTGATTTGAAATTTCCCTTCTCTGCTCTCCACTATTCAAATTCTTCTAACTTTCACTACCTAGACTACTATCTTCTCAGGACAACTAATATGTCAAATAAGCACCTACCTAATTTGCTGGGCTTTATTATAGAGATATTAAAAAGCTAATAAGAATGCTAGGCATTAGAGGTTAGGAAACCAAGTCAGAATACTCTTTATCAAAGCCCAAGTTCTCCAGGATAAATGTGACATGAATTGCAAGATTTTGGTATGAGGTTGGTGTGAGTTTTTCAGAACTTGAGCTACCACTTCCACTATTATTTGTTTTCTATTCATAAAATATGATTAACTTGAGTAACTCAATTTAATCAGAAAATATATTTTTAATTAATTAAATATATGTATATGTAGATAAGAGTATGTGTATATTTTCCCTAAGTTGAAGATGATAAAACAAGAATAAATACCACAAAATGAAACTATATATATATTTAGAGAGAGATATTTGCTATAGGTCATGTGTACTCACTGGAAAGACAGAAACAAAGAGACAAAAAGTGAGAAATCACTCCCTAGGGGAGATGGCCACAACACAATCCTTCTCCTCCATTCTCCTCCCAAGATTTTGTGTATACACATACATGTACCTGGCATGAGTTTTAAGCTGTCTGAACTCGAACCGCAGTTGACTACATAGAAGTCCAGCAATGTAACCGTTATGCCATCTGCTGATTCCAAAATAAAGCAATAATTTAAAAATGTAGCTTTTACTTTACCTTCTTAAGCTTTTGAATCTTACATCTACTCTAATTTTGTTAAAAAGGGATATTCACAGGGACCAGCAGGTGGTTGAGGCTTTGGATTCCCACTTGGCCAAGCGTGGTTCAAGTCTTAGGCCTGGCAGCTTGATTTCTCTCTCTCTCTCTCTCTCTCTCTTTGATGAGCACACATACCCTATAGCAATTTTTTTTAATAGAGAAATTTTTGCAATAGGGCATGTGCACTTGCCAGAGAGACAGAGACAGAGAGACACAGAGTAAGAAATCGCCCCACAGTGGAGGATGGCTCTTCTCCTCCATTCTTCTCCTGGGATTTTGAGCATGCATGTACATGCTCCTGGAGTGAGTTTTAAGTCACTGGGTCTGGAACTTGAACCCAGGTCAACTATGTGGGAGTCCAGCAACATAACCATTACTTCATCTGCTGGTCCCTCCACAGAAAATTTTAAAAACGAATAGTAAATAAAATTAAATTAAATATTTTTAAAATTTTTTTAAAGAACTTGCTCTGATTTGAGAAGCTCTTAACCCTCTGATGAGATTTTTATCTTCTCAATTCTTTCATTTTGTGGTTCAAAGACATTTGAAAACCTTACATACACACCAGTGAAGGAGTTTAAATCTAGAACTGGAAGTCATGCTGTGTTTTATCTGCATTACACACCCTACGCATTGAAAACTGAGTTACTGGAAAGAAAAAAAAGAGGAAAAATATAATAAATTAAAAAAATAAAAGACAGCAATTGCAGTGGAATGTGTATTTAAGGTGTTTTTGGAAGACCTTCTAAAAAAGGTGGCCTGCTTTATGTAGAAACATGTCTCATATTTCTTTGTTACCCCTTCAACGATCATTGCAGAACAGAAGACATACTAAAAGCACAGAAAAGGTTAATTGACTGGAGTCTATGTTGAATAAATAATCACACTTAAAGATAACTAAAGAAAAACTTTGAAAATAATCATTTAGTCATGACTCCATAGAGCTCTGTATTGCTAGTGTCTGAATAAAGACACCTGGGTGAGATTAAACCCATAGCTTTGGTGCTTGCTAGTCCAACTTGATAAAGATCTTACTCAGGGAAGGAAAATTAGACAAGAACTAATCTGAGTTCTGTTCATAGGACTTTTCTCAACCTCCTCAACCAATTTAATTGGAATAAGCTTGTGTCCCTTCACCAGTCTTTTCTGCCATTGATATCAGGAGATAGCATTCTTAAATGTCTTAAATATGCAATTCATTGATATGAGAGGTTGTTTGTTTATTTTGGTTTTTTTTTGGTTTTGTTTTTGTTTTCTTTGTAAAAGATAAAGAGTTACTCAACTTTTGGAATTTTGGATAATTAATTTTATGTGTCAACCTGAGTGAACTAAATGAAACCCAGAAAACTGGTAAAACCTATCTGGGTGTGTCTGTGAGGGCATTTCTAGAGGAGATTAGCATTTGAATGATTTGATAAAAAGAAGATTGCTATCAACACTGTGGGCCAGATCATCTAATCTAATGCATGTGTGAACACAACCGAAAGGAAGAGAAGGGTGTCTGCCTTATTTGAGCTGGGACACCCACCTTTTCCAGCCCTGGAACATCAGAACAGCTGATTCTCAACCCTTCAGACTCACACTGAATTATACCGCTGGCTTTTCTTGTTCACCAGCTTCAGACAGAATATCACAGGACTCTGAAATTTCCATTATCATATGAGCCACTTCCTATAATAAATCTGTTATAGAGATTATTTATAGAAGGGATATCCTAATAGCAGATATAGGAACACCCTAACCCCTAGATGAAACTCACTTTTTTATAATCAATAGGACTGAAGAATATAGAGAGATTTTATATATATATGTTAAATATATATATACATATTTTATGTATATATTTACATATTTTATATATATACATATTACATATGTATACACACACACACACACACACACACACACACACACATATCCTAATAGCTCATTGGTTCTATTTCTCTGGAGAACTATGATTAATGGTGAATGCACTAAATAAACCAAAGAGACTTATATACTTTGAAATGAGATTGTAATTCTTAATAGAATCACTTTGGAAAGAAGACAAAGTAGTGAAACCCAACCTCACTGATTAGGAAGCTCTTTATATGGGAAACTTAATGAAATGTCTTATGATAGGGATACAGTTGTTTGTGGAAGGCAAATAGTTACCTGTGAGGAGGGAGGACAGCATAAAAAGTATTATCCTGAAATGAAATTTACAATCTAAGTCAAACCCAGACTGCTGTTTCCTGCCTTCTGTTTTCTGACTTCTGTGTACTCTTGTGAGAAATTCTGAACTGCATCTAGCTTGCGTGACTTTCTAAAAATGAAACACTAAATGTTACTAAATATTAGAGAATAAACTCACATGCATGCATGCATGCACATACACACATGCACTCATACAAAAGCCACACTCACAAACAGGCACAAACCACTAACTTTGGTCTGAAAACCCTTTCATGGAGACAATGAAAAACCTTCAGCAGTCTTTGGCCCTTTTGCTATCTTCACACTACATCCCTAACTCTATCTAAGGGAAAAGGGAAGGCAGCCTGCTCCTATTGTTCTTCTGTTTAAGTGAGATAAGATCCTCATTCTGTACATAATTCCCCTTTATCTCCACAGTCCTTGTGTCTCAGCTTGTTCTTTGAGTTTAATGACTTTATTCTTGCTTTGTTTTGATTCTTCATATCTCTTTGGGTTATGAGATCGTCACTGATTTCAACACTTGGTACTTCTTTTTCTCTTTGTTCATTGTTAACTGGTTGACTTAAATAATGTGTCCAAAGCATATGGAAATTCCATTTGTCCTCTTTTGTTAGTTCAACTTTCCTTTAGAAAGCAGTAACAAGCAAAGTTTATTTTCATAGATTGTTTTGATCATTTAATGACTTCCTTATATTCATTCTCTTTCTCACCCAGGACAGTTTCTTTCAACGTAAACCTAAATTGACAGGTCTTTTTTGTGTAAGATGATTTTGAACTTGATGCAGTGCCATATATATATATA